>NC_057712.1:39984261-40015827 GCF_004010195.1 Chiloscyllium plagiosum
GAAGTTGATGAATTGCTCAACCTCCTCACGGGAGCATGAGGTGGCGCCAATGCAGTCATCAATGTAGAGGAGGAAGAGGTGGGGAGTGGTGCCGGTGTAACTACGGAAGCCAACAAAGAGACAGGCATAGCTGGGGCCCATATGGGTTCCCATGGCTACCCCTTTGGTCTGGAGGAAGTGGGAGGATTCGAAGGAGAAATTGTTAAGGGTGAGGACCAGTTCGGCCAAACAAATGTGTGTCAGTGGAAGGGTACTATTGGGGACGTCGGGAAAGGAAACAACGGAGGGCTTGAAGGCCCTGATCATGGCAGATGGGGTGTAGAGGGATTGGATATCCATGGTGAAGATGAGGCGTTGGGGGCCGGGGAAACGGAAGTCTTGGAGGAGGTGGCGGGTGTAGTTTATTAGTGCACAAGAGAAAGATATGGTAGGAAACCCAAATTTTAAAATGTACAAAGCACAATCATCTGTTTATAGTCTGAAACTCGAGGGTGGCTCTGGCTTACGTTCCATTCCTAGATCATGTGGTGGTTGGAGGATCTATCCTATATGTTGAGAAAAGCACGTTAACTACTGTGTACAAGCCTGCTCTGAGTGGTAACTGTGTTATGAAGGGTGTTATCTATGCACATGGTAGATTATCTCTGGCATTTGTATATGTTAATTTTAAAGCTGTTGGGTTTAAGAAAATTGGAAAGATGAGTAAAACAGCACTAGAAGTCCTCCCAGATCAGTAGCATTATCTGAGAGAGAATCAGCTTTAATGTGTCAGGTCAGTGATGTTTCATCAGCATTGAGAAAAGTTAGAAAAGGTTTTAAGCAAGTGAAGATCGGGGCAAATATGGTGGATAAAAGAACAAAAGAGAGGGTAAGCATGAGAGATTAAATGATAAGGGTCTCATGGTGCAAGGACAAAAGGGATGATAACAAGCGTGGTAAAGAAACAAATGGATATCGCACACAATGATGATCATTTGCCATTGTAAGACAACAGTAAGGTACAACCAGTGAAGAAAACATGTTAAAATGGGGATAAAAGGTTATAGTCTGAAATTGTTAGCTCTAGAAGGCTGTAAAGTGCCTAACTGAAAGATGAGGTTTGCTTCTGGAGCTTGTATTGAGCTTCATTGGATCACTGGAAGCCAAGAACCAAGAAGTCAAAGTGAGAGAAAGGTGGACAATTAATCTGACAGGTGACTAGAAGCTGGGAGTCGCATTTGCATGGTGGGAGGTGTTTCATTAGACAGCCATTGAAATTGAGAGTTTGAGCTCCCTGATGTAGAACAGACTAGATTGAGAGCAGTAACCTTAGTGTACACACTGGAAGAAGTACATACACTTCATCTGGAAAATTAGGGACTTAGGTAGTGAGACTAAGAGAGGGTGTTACATCACTTGCACTTGCTGTGGGAAAGCAGGCGGGTGTTGGAATTGGCAGAGTTGAGCAAGGGCTTCATAGAAGGAACAGTGTCCTTCAGAATGCTGTAAGGTGAGGCGAGGTATTTGGTGGTGACATCAGGTGATGATGGAAATAGCAATACCTGTTGAATATGGAGGCTGGTGGGAAGGTAGTTGAGGACATAGCAATCCTTATAATGGTTCTAGGAAGGAGGAGAAAGGGTGATAGCAAAATGTGGAAATTGGGACAAAAACAGTGGAAGACCCTATGACCATAATGGGAGGAGTTCTTCAGTAAGGAAAAGGAACGCATGAGAAATGCTGGTGTGTAGAAGGTTACTTCAACAGAATAGATGTGACTTGAGAGAACAGAATGAAATTCTTATAGGAAGCAGGGCATGAGAAATTGTAGTCAGGCTAGCTGGGGTAATTGGTAGGCTTAATGTAAATATTCACAATCTATTTGCTGAAGTGGGAATAGAAAAGGCGAGGAAGTGAAAGATCAAAGATCGATCCTGTGAAGGTGAGAGAAAGGTGGAAATTGAAAGTATGATGAATTTTTTTTCAGTTCAGAGCAAGAGCAGGAAATAACACCATACATCCATAACACCAGAAAAATGGAGGAATGGAGTAAGAAATATTTCTTTATCCCACAAAAGGCAGGCCCGTGCAAGAACCTATGGAAGGTCATTTTATTTGGAGGATGAGGGTGGAGTTAAAGGAGAAGTTGAGAGTGGAAATGAGCTCATTAAGGTGGAAGGGAAGCTGAGTGGATGGACACTGTTGGGCCTCCATTGGGAAAAGCTTCAACCTTCCCCTCAGTCATGAGAAACAAGCATATCCTCCTTACTGTTTTGCACCAGTTTCTGGCAATTAAAATGGCCTTTAGGGTGTACTCCTGGAAACCAGACAAAGTAACCCGAATGAATAATTATTATTGCAGCAACATATATACAGCAATATTCATCCCTCCAATCAGAGCAAGCAGGAAATGTAGCATTTTAATAACTTCCTTGAACAGCAAATCATTGTGCTTACTCTGATCAATGATTAACCTGTTGTGTCCTGTCTCAGACCACAGGTTTTACTCTGTTCTAAGAAATAATTATCTTTGGTTGTCAGTTCCCTGGAACTTTGATTTGGAAAGAGGCAGGAGATCACTAATTCAAGGCAGATACGTTCGTGAAGAGTTCTGTTAATTAATGCAATTGCCATTATTCCAATTTTTGCAGTTTGCTGATATTTTGGGAATAGAGCATGAATCACTTTGATTAGGATGGAGCTTGTATAATCTTTGTATCCAAGTGTTGAGTATTCAGAGAATGGTCAAAGTCAGGGGTTGAGTCTTCTCCATCACTACACCCCTGTATCTGCTTGACCCACAGTTACACCTTCCTATACCTAACCATTGGCCAGCTCCAAAGTTCTATTTAACCTAACAAGTGTCTTTGCCTCCTGGAACTAAGTGTCCAAGTGTAATTCTGTACCTCTGATACCTTTCAATGTTAGAGCTCAAACCCGAGCCAACAACCTTGGGCCAAAATTGCTTATGCTGCAGACAAGATGTGGGTGTACAGGATTGTGATGCATTCCATAAACTCCTACATGCTGCATTCATTGGCACATCAACCTTGTTATGTCTGTCTAACTTTATTCATTTGATTAACAGTTGATTAACAGTTAACTAGCACTGCCAGGCAGTTCCTATTAACTAGGTATCTTAACTAATTTTCAGGGTTGTTTGCAGTTAAAAAGTACTAGGTAAAACTCTCTCAATTAAAATTGCAACTTGGATAACACTTAGCAGAGAGATCCCACTTGTACCGGATTACTGACTTGGCACTCCTGAAGCACTCTGTCTTTAGATCACACTGATATCCAGCTTCAAAAGTCCAGTGACAAATTCTGTGCTGCTTTCTAATCGTCTGGAGAGGCAAGAAAAGCAGAAGCAGAGAAATAATGGGTTAAGAAAAGACAGTGAGTACAGGAAGTACGAATTTGGATGGTTTTGTTTTGCACTTTTTATTAATCCTCTCCATTTCCATATCAAGTCTCCAGATGATTGAGAAAGCTGAGCCATCCCGCTCAGTGCCACAGTACATTTGATCACTAAGTGAGGATGTATGCCGAAGATGGAGATTGGAAATTTACTGATTGTCTATCATGAGTTTGTGCTCGTAACAATTGTAGGTGCTGTATGTTGTTCTTGCCAGGCTGCTGCTAGTCCTAGCCTTTTGGATCAATCAAACCGCCATATATAAACTTTCACTATAAGAGTTGTTAATTTGTTGATTGTGTTTTAAATTCATCTAACATTAGAGAATGTAATCTGTAACTTCAACACACAAGTCATTAAAGTGCTATTTGTGTTAAGCTGATTTGTTTCCACAGGCTCCAGATGTTGGATCATTTTGCTGAATGCATCAAGCAGGCGAAAGGGGTTCGACAGCAGGCTGTACAGATCAATATCTTCACTGCTGTTCTTAGTGCACTCAAGGTAGGGATCTTTCAATGAGGTCCAAAGAAACTCCAAAAGGGCAACAAGACCTTGATCCATCATCTCAACCAAAAGTTGACACTTCCAACATTACAGCACTCCCTCAGTTCTGCACTGGGCGAGTCAGCCTAGTTTATATGCTCATGTTTTTGAAGTGGTGTTTAAACCCATAACTTTCCCAGACAAGTGTGAGTGCTACTTTCCAAGCCATAGCTGCCAGTTGACTGATTCCTAACACAGGCCTACGCCTGGAGCTTGGGTCATGTGTGCACTATGATATTTTGACACTTTCCTCATGTGGCAGTTTATACAAAGCACTAGGCTTTCATTAGAATGGTGATCACCAAGTGACCTGTTGAACTAATCTTTTTCTGTCTTGTACAGTTCCTACATTGTTGCCTATGAGAGTGAAGCAGCAGAGAGCACTGTTACTAAAAGTGTCATTCTCCTTTCTAGGGTCTAGCAGAGAACAAGAGTACTCTGGGACCTGACGAGGTACGGAAGTCTGCACTGGCACTGGTCATGGGTGCTCTTGATAACCCCAATCCAATTTTGCGATGTGCTGCTGGTGAGGCTCTGGGGAGGATGGCACAGGTGGTAGGAGAGGCCACTTTCATAGCCAGGATGGCACAGCACAGTTTTGACAAGTATGATTTCAAATAACTTTGAAGCTTCAGTTATTTGTCGTTATCGGTGTCTTGTCTCTTTTACTAGTCGGCCTGCTCACCTCTCAGTTCTTGTCAACAAATCCTTTTTTTATTGTGCATTGTCATTATTTTGTGTTAAATTACATTGAATATAAAATCAGCAACACAGAAGTAGGGCATTTGGGTCAACTATTCCATGTTAATTCTTATGTTCCTGACAGGAACCTCCATCTACCCCTCTTCATCACAACGACCAACATATCTTCCAATTGTTTCTCTCAGGTGCTTAACTACCTTCATCTTAAAGGATCTTTTGTTATTTGGCTCAACTATTCTCTGAGGGCTCTTGTAATACAGTGGTAGTGTCCTTAACTGTGAACTGGGAATCGCAGGTTCAAGTCTCACCTACTCCAGTGGTGTGTAATAACATCTCAGAACGGGTTGATTAGAAAAATAGGTCAACTACTCTTGGAAGTAGGTCACCTACTCTTGGAGGGAATGCCGGACTTTGGAACGTTTCTTTTCAGGCTGAGTGACACAATTCAAATCAGTGTGTGCTAATTGAGTGAATCTGCGATCAGAAAACATAACAGAGATGATCGCAAACCATTTTACGTTTATGGCCAAGTCACTGCTGATACACATCTCGCTCATTGGATTTCATAACTCTTGGCTGTTCCCTTACCCACATCAGTGCAAACAATTTAATTTGAGAAAAAAATACAAAAAGGTTTTTTTGTTTGAACAATGCCAGTTTTTGGGTAGCCAGATTTGAGAGAGAGCGAGATCCTATCCACTCCACCCTCCTGTCTGACCTATCACCTTCATCCCCACCCCCATTCACCCATTGTACTCTTTGCTACCTTCCCCCACCTGTGCTTTTCCAGCACCACTCTAATCTAGACTCTGGTTTCCAGCATCAGCAGTCCTTGTTTTTACCCAGATTTGAGAAAGTACCTGTGACTAACTTTGGTTCATGTCCGTGGTTTTTTGATTTCCCCACACGTTGCAACAGTATTCTACCAATTCGTACTCCCATTTCCTCCCTTTCTTACATCACTTTGTTCCAAATAGGAATTGTTACGTTTCTCACTGCAAAGGTTTCCTGAATGGGATTATTTATTTGGGCTATCACCGGGAGAGCTATTTCTGGTCAACCTATTCAGCAATGCCATTACACATTCCTGGAACAGATGGAACTTGAACCATGGCTTCGAGGTAGGGACACTATCACTACACCACAATGGCCCGTTATTGGGGGAGATTGAACAAACATTACAGGACCATTTTCATCCAGAACTGCATTAAAAAGCACCTTGAACATAGTAAAATGTCACTAAATACACTTCCTATTCCTATGTTCTTTCTAAAAAAAAAGGCTCAGTTTCAACCATTGTTTTATTCAATGCAATAATGACACCCACTGTTTAAATCTTAAGTCCAGTATCCCCATTGAGTTATAAGGAGCTTTCCATCATTGTTAATACAGGGGCATAGACATTGGTGGACTATACACCTTTGCTCTGAAAATATCAGCTACGTTTAAGAACTAGACAATTCATAGACTCTGCTCAATATAGGTATTGGGTTTGTCAAAGTGGATTTCCTTGTTAATTTTTGTTTTGGTAGACTAAAATCTGCTCGTGATGTGGTGTCCAGGACGGGGCACTCACTTGCACTTGGTTGCCTTCATCGATATGTTGGTGGAATAGGGTCTGGTCAGCATCTGAAGACGAGTGTCAGCATCCTTTTGGCACTTGCACAGGATGGTACATCCCATGAAGTACAGGTAAATCCATTCAAGATCTGAACTCGTAATATGTTGATTCTACATACTTCAGTAATGGTGATGGGTTTGACTGTCTTTATATCTTCCAGACGTGGGCTCTTCACTCTCTGGCTCTGATTGTGGACTCCAGTGGTCCTATGTATCGTGGATATGTGGAGCCCACACTGTCACTCGTTCTGACATTGCTGCTGACTGTACCACCATCGCACACCGAAGTGCACCAGTGTTTGGGTCGTTGTTTGGGTGCACTAATCACAACTGTTGGACCAGAGCTGCAAGGTAGGGTGATGGGAAGTGGTGAGATGTGAACAGCTAGGGGAATTAATTGCTGGATATGACTAGATCAATATCTTCCAACTAACGTTTGCTAGGAGTGTGAAATGCTCTGAATGTTAATTGTGTGGTATTTTTACAGTCAACCATCCAAGTTGTAGAAAAAATTAACTTTGTAAATAGTTGCTGTTCACCTTGTCAATTGTGCTTAAAGAACAATTATTTGTGCAATGGACTCTCTTCTGAGTCAGTGTTGTGGGAAACATTTGAGAAACTTGAATGCAATCTCTTGGCTGACAGTCCCAGTGCATCATTGAGGGATTGTTGCATTGTCAGAAGTGCTGTCTTTTGGATGAGTGGTTAGACTGAGGCACTGTCTGCCCTTTCCAGATATGGCCAAAGATTCTGTGACACTAAATTAAGTAGTGCAGGGAATTCTTCTGGGGTCTTGGCCTCCTTTAATTGATACCACTAAATCAGATTGTCTGGTCATCAATGTGATTTGTTGTTTCTGTGCACCACTATGTGAAATAGTCCACTTTTTAACAGTGACTGTGCTTTTAGAATATTTCATTGGGTGTAAGTTACTTTGGAAAATGCTGCAGATGTGACAGGATCCAAATTTTTCCCATCATGTCTCAACTCTTATCTGCTCCCTAATGGAATAATAATCCACCTTTAGCAAAAGTGAACCCTTTTGCGTTACAGAACTGTTTGTATAATGTGGAAGCTATACAGATTTGCTGTTGGAATTTCTGCCTGTGTTATTCATTAGTTTTTGATTCTTTCTAGGTAATGGAGCCTCCACATCAACAATACGTTCTTCCTGCCTTGTGGGTTGCGCTATCATGCAAGACCATTCTGATTCCCTTGCCCAGGCAGCAGCAATATCCTGCCTGCAGCAACTTCATATGTTTGCACCACGTCATGTCAATCTGTCCAGTTTGGTGCCCAGTCTCTGTGTAAGTGGAATTGATCAATATCAGTGTAGTTTGATGCAGCGAAACTCAGTAGCTGACACTCACTTGAGTCAGCAAGTGCTGCATTCTCGTTCTACTCCAAGCACCTGAGTGCACAGTCTTTGCTGCTAGTTCAGCTGCAGTATGGACAGAATGTTCAAGTGTTATCTTTCAGATCTGACATTAAGTCAAAACTCCATCTGTCCTTTTGGGTCAGGGGTAGAGTTTTTGTGGAAGAATCAGAGGGGGATTTCTTCCTTGTGATCTGAATGATCTTTGTCCCTAACCAACATCACTAAAATAATGATTAGTAGTCAGAATCCATGCATTTTGTTGCTGACTCTTTTCCACTTTGAGTGTGACCAAACTTTGAGTGTGGGCGGCACGGTAGCACAGTGGTTAGCACTGCTGCCTCACAGCGCCAGAGACCCGGGTTCAATTCCCACCTCAGGCGACTGACTGTGTGAAGTTTGCACGTTCTCCCCGTGTCTGCGTGGGATCCTCCGGGTGCTCCGGTTTCCTCCCACAGTCCAAAGATGTGCAGGTCAGGTGAATTGGCCATGCTAAATTGCCCGTAGTGTTAGGTAAGGGGTAAATGTAGGGGTATGGGTGGGTTGCGCTTCGGCGGGGTGATGTGGACTTGTTGGGCCGAAGGGCCTGTTTCCACTCTAAGTAATCTAATCTAATCTTTAAAATCACTTCATTGACTGAGAAGCAGTTTGGAGTTTCCTGAGATCACAAAAGGTGTTATCTCAATGCCAGCCTTTTATTTTTACTTGACATTGTTATTCAGCTTGGAATAGCTTTCTCTTAAAACACCCTGACTGCTAACTTCAGGCTGTCTTTGGGCTTGGGATGACTGACAAGTAAGATTGAATGCAACTGAGGTATCCACGTAGTAGTTTATCACAATAACCTAGCTATTATCATGACTTTCTGAAGTGGTTTTGTTTTATTTTTAATGGTGGTAAAAATTTTGTGGTTTTTGCTGTCCTGTGATGCAGGACCTAACTGCTTCAGTTTTGGGCTCCAGCTGTTAACCAGTGACAGCAACGCAGGAAATCATTGGTGGTGGAAGCAGCTGACTCTCGGCAATGTCCTGTGTCTCGGACAGAATTCTTGTAAACAGCGTCCCTTTGTGTCAGATGCAATGATGGACATGACAGTGACTTAATTGTCTCTGACTTTGTACAACAGTAATTGCATGGAGTATTTGTGGTGAATAGATTAAATACATACTCTGGGCAGCTAGACAAACACATTATGAAAGGGTTTGATAGGGTAAACATAGAGAAAATGTTTTTAATTATGGTGCAATAACTATACAGTAAATATAGGGTAGTCACAACAAGGAATTGAAGAGAAGCCTACTGACACAGAATGGTGAGAATATGGAACCTCGTACCATGTGAAGTAATTGTCATGAATAACTTTTAAGGGGAAGCTAGTTAAATTAGGGAAAAAGAAAGAAAGATATAGCTTATAAAGTAAGATGAAGCAGAGTGGGAGGGGGCTTGTCTGTAGAAGAATACCGACGCAGACCAGTTGGGCTGAAAGGCTTATTTCTATGCTATAAATGTTATGTAACAGCAAATGATATGTTATTTAAAATAGACGATTGAATGCTCAGAGCACAGGTCTACATTTATAGCAATTATTATGAGTGCTCACAGTCCCTTCAGCCTCAATGAGTTTGTAACAAAGTCAGAATTTAACAGCTAACATCAGATACTTTACCTACTGCAGGTCCACCTTTGCAGCTCTCACCTGCTATTGCGCAGAGCAGCAGTCGCCTGTCTCCGTCAGCTCGCTCAAAGAGAGGCAGCTGAGGTATGTGCCTATGCAATGACTCTCACTCGGAGTGCTGGAAACAAAGAAAGCAGTGGCATTGGTGAGTAATTAATTATAGAGTCTGGGTGGAATAGAGACACCTCTGTACTTAGCTCAGTGTGGAGACATAATTTGACAATCGCTATTGCTGAGAGCATTAGACATGTGCTTGTGTGCTGTTCACCTGGCCTCTGTTCAAATAAAATAAAAAGACAACAAATAGTAACATACCAAATCATGTTAAGAATTGACATGATTGGGTCATTTGTCCATCAGTCACACCTGAAGATCTCATCAGCCTGAGTTAACATTTCAAGTTTGTGATTATCTGGTTCTGATGCAAGATCGGTGACATGGAACATGAACTCTCTTTCTGTCTCCACAAATGCTCCTGAATACTACCTGAATTTTTTGTTTCTCTTTTAGATATTCATCATCTACAAAATTTGCCTTTTGTGTTCTACCAGAGTCTATTGACATCTCTGTCAACTAGTAAATTGAAGGTAGTCAGAACCTATGGCACAGTCATATCAAATAAACTATTTACTCAACAAATAGTCTATTTAAACAGTTCACTACAGCAAACAATCTAGAATCTATTTCACAATAATAGAATTGTATCAACGCAAAGACATATGTAGGCCCTTTGGGATTACATAGGCTTTCCAAATGAGCAGTTCACCTCGTGCCGCACTCCCTTCTCATAATGTTGCATGTTGAGCCTTTTCAGACTTGTCCAATTTCATTCGAAAGTTTCTATTGAATCTGCCTCCACCACACTGTCATGCAGCACATTACAATCTTTAATGACTTGCTGCATGTCAGAGTTATTCCTCATGTTGCTTCTCCTATTTATACCACTACTTCAAATCTTTGCCCTCTTATTTCTGATCCTTTCATGAGTGGAAACAATTTCGCCATATCTACCATGTCTCTGCCCTTATGATTTTGAATACCTCAATCAAATCTCCTCTGAGCTGTATTTTCTCCATGGAAAACAATCCAGACTTCTCCAATTTATCTTCATAACCAATATTCCTGATCTCTGAAACTATCCTCATGAATCTTTTCTGCACTTTCTCCAATGCCTTCACATCTTTCCTAAAATACAGCTGTCTGTTGAGCCCAGAGTGTTATAAAAATTTAACATGCCTTCCTTGCTTTTGTGCACTCTGTTCCTATTAATAAAACGTAGGATACTGTTTGCTTTCTAATCATGCTCTCAACCAACAAACTTCAGTACTTTGTGCACTTGTCTACCCAGTTCTCTGCTTCTGTACCCCTTCAGAATTGTGCCCTTTATTTTGCTCTGTTCTTCAGACCAACTGAATCTCTTCACATTCCACATCATTTGCACAAAAAGGAAATGTCTGTGTTTCAGTGATCCAGCTTCCATTGTACCAGTCTGTGAATCCTAAAGCAATACATTCCCCTTTCCAATCAGGGTACCACCACCACCATCCCCTGCCCCCACCCATCTGCCTCAAACAAAACATAGATGCCTCGGAAAAGCTTCGTTGAAGGTGGTTAGTAAGTGATATTGAAATAGGAGATGAAAAGCCCTGTGCATTTTCCATCTCTTGCAATGCTGCATACTGAAGGAAGCCATTTGTCTTTTTTGCCTGTGCTTGCTCTTTGAAAGAGTTATCCGATTAATCCCATTCCCCTGCTCCTTTATGCAAGCTTTTCCTTTTCAAATATTTATTCTCATCCCTTTGATAGTTGGTTTTCAATATCCTGTTAAACAGTACATTCAGTTAGTGTCATAGCGTCATAGAGATGTACAGCACGGAAACAGACCCTTCGGTCCAACCCGTCCATGCCGACCAGATATCCCAACCCAATCTAGTCCCACCTGCCAGCACCTCGCCCATATCCCTCCAAACCCTTTCTATTCATATACCCATCCAGATGCCTTTTAAAAGTTGCAATTGTACCAGCCTCCACCACTTCCTCTGGTAGTTCATTCCATACACGTACTACCCTCTGTGTGAAAAGGTTGCTCCTTAGGTCTCTTTTATATCTTTCCTGTCTCCCCTAAACCTATGTCCTCTAGATCTGGAGTGCCCCACCCCAGGGAAAAGACTTTGTCTATTTATCCTATCCATGCCCCTCATTACTTTATAAACCTCTATATGATCACCCCTCAGCCTCCAACGCTCCAGGGAAAACATCCCTAGCCTATTCAAACATCCAACCCTGGCAACATCCTTGTAAATCTTTTCTGAACCCTTTCAGGTTTCACAACATCCTTCTGATAGGAAGGAGACCAGAATTGCATGCAATATTCCAACAGTGGCCTAACCACTGTCCTGTACAGCTGCAGCATGACCTCCCAACTCCTGTACTCAATACTCTGACCCATAAAGGAAATCATACCAAATGCCGCCTTCACTATCCTATCTACCTGCGACTCTACTTTCAAGGAGTTATGAACCTGCATTCCAAGATCTCTTTGTTCAGCAACACTCCCTAGGACCTTACCATTAAGTGTATAAGTCCTGCTAAGATTTGTTTTCCCAAAATGCGGCAGCTCTCATTTATCTAAATTAAACTCCAAGTGCCACTTCTCAGCCCATTGGCCCTTCTGATCAAGATCCCGTTGTAATCTGAGGTAATTTTCGCTCACCACCACACCTCCAATTTTGGTGTCATCTGCAAACTTACTAACTATATCTCTTATGTTCACATCCAAATCATTTATATAAATGATGAAAAGTAGAGGACCCAGAACCAATCCTTGTGGCACTCCACTGGTCACAGGCCTCCAGTCTGAAAACAACCCTCCACCACCACCCTCTGTCTTCTACCTTTGAGCTAGTTCTATATCCAAATGGCTAGTTCTCCCTGTATTCCCCGTTCTCCCAGAAGTAGCAGCATTCTTTGCAAAAACAAAAATCTCTAAGTCTCACCCCTGGTTCTTTACCAGCTTTCTTACATCTTTGTTCACTGGTGACTGCTGCTGGAAACAGTTTCTCCCATGCTACTCTGATCAAAACCCTTCTGGAATTTTGAATGCCCCTATTAAAATTCTATGTGCGACTATATCATAACCTATTTTTATTGCCTGAAATGTTTTTGAGATGCATAAGATATTCCTGCACTGGTGTCTATCACCAGTTTCTAACTAAGACATCTGAAGTATTCTGAGAAACAGGTTTGACTGGAATTTCAGTACTTGTGGCAGTGAAGCGATTAAAATCTGCACAATTTCCACATCAGATGTGAATATCACAGAGACTGGCCTTGAAGGAGTATTGTTTGGAATGCTGGATCGTGAGACTGACCGCAAGCTGTGCGCTGACATTCATGACACTTTGGGCCATATGCTTTCATCGTTGGCAGTTCAAAAACTTTCACACTGGCTGAAGCTGTGCAAAGATGTCCTGGCTGCATCAACTGGTAAGAAATCAAATCAGTATGCTGCAAGAATGTGTCCTGGTTAGTGGCTTGTATTTTCAGACCTGCTGTTTCTCTACTTCCGCAACACAAGGCTGTCATGTTTACACATTGTGAGTCTGATATTTGAGAACATTAGAAAAGGTGGAGACTATTTCTACTTTTAAGCTTGTTCCATTTAGTAGATCCTGGCTGATGTTATTGCTGGACAAGTCAGATGAAAATTTAGTTTGATAGAGATGCACGGAAAATTATGGAAAAAGTTTAAAGGAGGGTAAGGCTCAGCAGAGGGTTATTCAAGTTTACAGAACAAAGAATAAAACAGAACATAAGGAAACTCAGGCATCTAACTTCACACACAGCAGATAAAGGGACACCTATGAACAGGGGAGCAATCGATAGCACTAAAGGTGTTGAACACTTTCATGCACACCGTATATGAAATAAAGTAAATGAGCTTGCAGTGCAGATTGAAATTGGCAGGTACAGTGTTGTGGGTGTCACAGAGACTTGGCTGTAAGAGGATCAAGGCTGGGAACTAAATATCCAAGGATATGTGTCCTATTGAAAGGGCAGGCAGATGGGCAGAAGGGGTGGGATACCTTGTCAGTAAGAAATGAAAATAATTCAATAGCAAGAAGTGATATAAAATCTGAAGGCGTAGAATCTGTGAGCGTGGAGTTGCAGAGCTGCAAAGGCAAAAGGGTCCTGATGCCAGTTGTCAGGAGTCAGGATGTTGGAAAGAAAATAATTCAGGAACTGGAAAAGCTATGTAAGAAAGGCAATTTATTAGGGAGTTTAAGGTGAAGGAACCCCTAGGAGGCGGTGACCATAATACGATAAAATTCACCCTGCAGATGAGAGGGATTAGATGAAATCAGATGTAACAGTATTACAAAGACATCAAGGAGGAGCTGGTCATAGAGTCATGGAGCTGTACAGCACAGAAACAGACCCTTCGGTCCAACTTGTCCATGCCGACCAGATATCCCAACCCAATCTAGTCCCACCTGCCACCCCATGTCCATATCCCTCCAAACTCTTCCTGTTCATATCCATCCGGATGCCTTTTAAATGTTGCAATCATACTAGCCGCCACCACTTCCTCTGGCAGCACATTCCATACACGTAACACCCTCTGCATGAAAATCTTGCACCTTAAGTCTCTTTTATATCTTTCCCCTCTCACCCTAAACCCAGGCCCTCTAGTTCTGGACTTCCCCACCCCAGGAAAGAGACTTTGTCTATTTATCCTACCCATGCCCCTCATGATTTTGTAAACCCTGATAAGATCACTCCTAGCCCTGATGCTCCAAGGAAAATAGCCCCAGCCTATTCAACCTCTCCCTATAACTCAAATCCTCCAACCCTGGCAACATCCTTGTAAATCTTTTCTGATTACTTTCAAGTTTCACAACATCCTTCCGATAGGAAGGAGACCAGAATTGCACGCAGTATTCCAAAAGTGGCCTAATCAATGTTCTATGCAGCTGCAGCATGACCTTCCAACTCCTCTACTTAATATTCTGACCAATAAAGGGAAGCATATCAAATGCCTTCTTCACTATCCTGTTTACCTGCGACTTTCCTTTCAAGGAACTATGAACCTGCACTCCAAGGTCTCTTTGTTCAGCAACATTCCCAGGATCTTACCATTAAGTGTATAAGTCCTGCTAAGAATTTGCTTTCCCAGAATGCAGCTCCTTGCATTTATCTAAACTCCATCTGCCACTTCTCAACCCATTGGCCCATCTGATCAAAATCCTGTTGTAATCTGAGGTAATCCTCTTCACTGTCCACTACACCTCCAATTTTGGTGTCATCTACAAACTTACTAATGATACCTCTTAAACTCACATTCAATTCATTTATATAAATGACAAAAAGTAGTGGTCCCAGCACTGATCCTTATGGCACTCTACTGGTCACAGGCCTCCAGTCTGAAAAACAACCCTCCACCACCACCACCTTCTGTCTTCTTCTTTGAGCCAGTTCTGCATCCAAATGGCTAGTTCTCCCTGTATTCCGTGAGATCTAACCTTGCAAACCAGTCTCCTATGGGGAACCTTGTCAAAGGCCTTACTGAAGTCCACATAGATCACATCCACCGCTCTGCCATCATCAATCCTCTTTGTTACTTCAAAAAACTCAATCATGTTTGTGAGACGTGATTTCCCACGCACAAAGCCATGTTGACTATCCCTAATCAGTCCTTACCTTTCCAAATACAAGTACATCCTGTTCCTCAGGGTTCCCTCTGACAACTTGCCCACCACTGACGTCAGGCTCACTGGCTTGTCCTTACCACCCTTCTTAAACCAAAGTTGATTTGAAAGGGGGCGAAGCAGGGAAGATGGTGAAACAGCAATGGCAGGAGTTTCTGGGGTAATTCAGGAGGTAATACAAAAATTCATCTCAAGGAAGAAGAAACGTTCTAAGGAGAAGACAAGGAGACAATGAAGTCTCCAGATGCTGGAGATCAGAGTTGAGAGTGTGGTGCTGGAAAAGCACAGCAGGTCAGGCAGCATCTAAGGAGCAGCAAAATCAACATTTTGGGCCAGAGCCCTTCATCAGGAATGAGGCTGGGAGCCTCGGGGGTTAAGAGATAAATGGGAGGGATGTGGGGCTAGGGAGAAGGAGAAGACAAGGTAACTGTGGCTGCCAAGGGAAGTCAGGCACAGCATAAAAGCAAAAGGCAAAGCATATAATGTGGTGAAGGTTAGTGGGAAGCCTTTAAAAACCAGCCGAGGATAACTTAAAAAATGCGATATTGAGGGAGATGATAAATTGAGGGTAAGCTAGACAGTAATGTAAAAGAAGCTTTCAAGAGTTTATTTGGACATATAAGAGAGAGGCAACAGTGGACATTGGACTGCTGGAAAAAGAGGCTAGAAGTGAGGAACAAAGTAATAGTGGAGGAACTGAATGGGTGCTTTGTATTAGTCTTCACGGTGGAAGACACCAGGTAGCATGCAGTCAGGGGCAGAGGTGTGTGTAGTGACCATCACTAAGGAAAAGATGCTGGGGAAGCTGAAAGGTCTGAAGGTGGATAAATCGCTTGGACCAGATGGACTGTACCCATCGAGATCTGAACAAGATAGCTGAGGAGATTGTGGAGGTACTGATTATCTTTCAGGAATCACTGGAGTCAGGGAGGTTCCCAGAGGATCGGAAAATGGCCAATGCAATACCCCGTTTAAGAAGGAAGGCAGAAGACAGGAAATTATAGATGAGTTAGCCTGACCTCTGCTGTTGGTAAGAGTTTAGAGACTCCATTATTAAGGATGAGAGTGCTGAGTACTTGGAAGTGCCTGGTAAAATAGGGCAGACTCAGCACAGCTTTGTCAAGAGGTCAGGCCTGACAAATTTATATAATTCTTTGAGCAGGTAATGAGTACGTTAGACAAAGAACTAGTGGATATGATCTGTTTGGATTTTCAGAAAAGATGCCTCACAGGCAGCTGTTGAGTAAGAGACAAGCCCATGGTGTTAGGGGCAAGGTATCAGCATGAAAAGGAGGATTGACTGACTGGCAGACGGCAGAGAGCAGAGATAAAGGGGTCTTTTTTGGGATGGTAGCTGGTGACTAGTGGAGTTCCATAAGGGTCAGTTTTGATACCATTTACACTATACATTAACAATCTGTACAAAGGAACTGAGGCCATTGTTGTTAGGTTTGCAGATGACGTAAAGATAGGTGGAGGAACAGGTAGTGTTGAGAAAGTGGGGACGCTGCAGAAGGACTTGGACGGGCTAGGAAAGTAGGCAAATAAATGGCAGATGGAATACAATGTGGGAAAGTGTGAGGTTATGCAGTTTGCTTGAAAGAGTAGAGTTTTAGACTATTCTGTAAACGGGGAAAGGCTTCCGAAAACTGAAGCACAAAGGGACTTGTGTCCTAGTTCAGATTCTCTTAAAATTGACATGAGGTTCAATTAGTAGTTAGGAAGGCAAATGAAATATTAGCATTCATTTCAAGAGTGGTTAGAATACAAGAGCATAGATGTACTACTGAGGCTGTATAAGGCTGGTCAGATCGTATTTGGAATATTGTGAGCAGTTTTGGGCCCAATATATAAGAAAGGAATTGCTGATGTTGGAGGGGGACCAGAGGAGGTTTACAGGAATGATTTCAGGGATTAAGGGCTTGTCATATGTGGAGTGATTGAGGACTCTCGGTCTGTACCCAATGGAGTTTCGTAGGATGATGAGGGAATTACAGAATACTGAGAGGCCTGGATAATGTGGAAGTGGAGAAGATATTTCTTCTGACATAAGAGCATGGCCTCAGACTGAAGGACAACTCTTTAGAACTTAGATGAAGAGAAATTTCTTCAGCCAGAAGGAGATGAGTCTGTGTTAGTCATTGCTGCAGAAGGCTGTGGAGGCCAACTCATTGAGTGTATTAAAGACAAAGATAGGTCTTGATTCAGCATGGGGATCAAGGTTTACAGAGAGAAGAGAGGAGAATGGAGTTGAGAAACATATTGACCATGATCGAATGGTCATGCAGACTCAATGGGTCGCATAGCCTTATTATGTGTCTCATGGAAAATTAAGCTCACAAAACTGCAGGTTTGGTTTTGACAAGAAAGCAGTTTATTATGCAAAGCAAAAAAGAAACAGAATAACCAATAGAAAAGCCAAACTATTTATACATAACACAAGTTTAAAGATTTCAAAGCACACTGTAAAATACAATCCCATCAAATCCTCTCTCTACCACATCTACAGGGCTTAACTGTAGCTTCAATTTCCAGTGTCAAGAATATTATATCACAATTCAAAACTATCTCCCTTGTTCGGAAGCAACTTATCATCCAGCTTCAGCCAAGCCTTCTGCAATTCTGAACCCAAAAGGTTTCTTCAAGCTGTGGATATCTTGGATTTCAGGGAAGTGTTAAACCCGTGCCCAGCAGCCAGTATGTATAAAGAAAGACCCTGCAAATGGCAATATGATAATGTCCAGATTATATATCTCAATAAATATTGGCCAAGTTGCTGGAAAGAACATTACTTCTCTTCAAAATAATGCTATGATGTGTTTTATATCCTCTTGAAAGGGCAGATGGGACCTCAAATTTAAAATCTCATCTGAAAGATTGTGAATGTCTGTGTGGCACTGGACTGCCAACCTGCATCTTGTGCTTGTTGGAGTGAGGTATATAAATCCTCCATGTTCTGAGGCAGGCTAGAATAAAAGAACATTTTGTTTTTAAAAACGCCATAATCTGATTTAGGATTATTTTCTTGGCTTCACAGATGCAAGTGCAGTAGATCCATTAGAAGCAATGAAGGATGAGGATGGAGAGAAAAAGGATGAGATGGATGATGACATTATGTTCACCAGCATAGGTGATGATGAGAAATCCAAGCCCTGTGTTGCCCCACGGTGGGCTACCCGTGTGTATGCCGCCGAGTGCCTGTGTCGTATCATCATGCTGTGCAAGAACACAGACGAGACACACTTTGATCTTGCCAAGGCTAGGGTCTTGAGACTGAAGAATCCCAAAAGTAGGTTGTGTGATTATGTTGTTGATCAGGAGTTGATGTGCATTCTCAGGAGAGCAAAGTCTTACTCACTTTGCGTGACTTACCAAGTCTGTGACAAATACAAATAATTCCACAAAGCTGTTGCATAAACTTTAAAGTGCTTGTGTTATAATAGTATTTAAGTAATAATGGTACCTATAGTATGGCAGTTCCTTTGTAAACTTGCTTAAATTGCAGTGTTTCAGTTTTGATACCTCAAGACTTGATTATTCCTGAGGTCTCCTAGGTGGCATCCATTTCATAAACTTGAGCCTCTCCTGAACTCTGCCCTTACCCTAACTCCCTCCCAAGTACCATTCAATATCCCCCCCATGTACAATGGCCTCCATTAGTTCCCAGTGATATCTCTATTTTAAATTTATCACTCTTGTATAAATCCCTCTATCATCTCCACCCTTTGTCTCTGTAACCTCCGTCAAACAAACAACGCTCCATGATCCCAGCACTTCCTCATCTTTAGCTTCTTGTCCATTCCCAATTTTCATTGCTCCACAATAATTCACTGTGCCACCAGCAATTGTTTTATTTCTTTGTCCTCCTTTAATACCTTTCTACCTGCCTCTTTGACCAAGTTTTTGATTACATGCCCTTGTATCTCCTTAAGTAACTCAGTCTTAAATTGTGATCGGTATTTTTGCTGTGAAGTTGTTTTACTATGGTAACAGTGTTGTCCAGGTGTAACCTGATGTAGTATAAAATAAGCAGAACAAAAATTAAACTAAACTATTATCACCAACAGAACAAACAAGTTTAAAACAGCTCCGTTTTTTACAGGGATGAGGTGACTTCTGAGATTGTGCCAATGTTTCCCAGATTGCCAGTCTTTCACTGTCGTCTTTTTCATCATGGTACAGGTGAACTGTTGGTGTTGCATCTTTCTGACCTTATTCGCATGGCCTTCATGGCTGCCACTGACCACAGCAACCAGCTGAGAATGGCTGGCCTTCAGACGCTTGAGGACATCATCAAGGAGTTTGCTTCTGTTCCAGAGCCCGAGTTTCCAGGTCACGTGATCTTGGAGCAATATCAGGCAAATGTAAGACTAGCACCATCAGTTAGTGCAAGCTACTAATGTAAGAGTGCTTAATTTGTCTCGGTTATATTATGCATTAACCAGATTAGTGAAGCAATTAACAGAGGTGTTCACATGCACTTACTCGCAACTTTTGCCACCACCTTTATAATAGACATTGCCTATGTAAATTCATTGTATTTAATTACAGCCTCTATCATGGGAACTTCCCCATAATTACAGCCCCTCATCATGCCATACTTCCTTGGCAAGGAAGTATATTTGCAATTGTACCAGTTTAAATGTTTTATAGATGTGCATGTGGGGCATTTAAAATGAAATATAAAAATAATATTTAAACTTAAAATGAGAAGTGAGTTATGTTTGTGTACTTAGTTCATATTGTCCACTCTCTTGCATACTTCCCTAAGAAGGAAAGTTTGGTTTTGATTCCCAGTGTGCCATAAAGTCTTACTGCTTTTCCATTGAGTGCAAGCACATTTTAAAGACTAAGAATTTATCCATCAATAAACTCTCTGTTAACATGATTTGCAGCAGAAAACATAGTAATATTGGTCGAAGATTTTATAATGTGAAATGCAGCTTATTACTTTGGTCAGTGAGAGACAGCAAGGCATCCAGAACAATCTTCACAAAGTGGTTGTTGCTATTTATAGGCGTAGTTCTCTGACTTGGAGCCTGCCTGGTTGAGAGTATTTGATATTACAGTTCACAACTGATAACTTTCTGTCCATAATTGAACAACTCTGTGCAGTGCGAAAAATCAAGGTGAGGTTCAGGCCAACTCTTGGGTAAAAGTAGCAGTGAGTTATTCTTGGGGACAGTCCTCCTGCACCATTCCACAGTTATGTCAGATCTCCACTGTAGACTCATATATGTGGGATGCAAAGTGAAATAATTTCAATTGCACACTGAGCTATGCAAGGATACATGTACAACTGGTTCACCAATTCTGAAAGCTTAAACTAAAGCATGCCAAAGTTTTACCCATTTTATGGCCAGTGAAGTAGAATACAGAAGTCATGCATCGATAAGTTTATTTAAAATTTTAGTGAACCTATGCTGGAATACACTGCAGCTTCAGACTGTTCCTGTTTTGTACAATGTTGAGTCAAAAGATAGGTTTTTAAAAATTCGTTCATGGGATTTGGGCTGTGCTGGCTGAGCTAAGATTTGTTCCCATTCATTGTTGTCCTTGAGAAGATGGTGGTGAGTTGCATTTTTGAACCGCTGCAGTCTGTTTGGTGTCGGTAGATTCACAATGCTATTGGGGTGGGAGTTCCAGCATTTTCATCCAGTGGCACTGAAGGAACGGCATTATATTTCCAAGTCAGAATGGGTGGCTGGGAGGGGAACATGCAAGTGATGGTGTTCCCATGTATCTGCTGTCCTTGTACTTCTAGATGAATGTGGTTGAGGGATTGGAAGGTACTATCTTTGGTTTACTGGGAAGCTGCCTGGTGTGAATAAATAAAAATATGAAGCACAATTTTGACAAATTGGGGCTGTTCTCAGTCTGGTGATTTGTTTAGCCTGAAGGTATGAAATAGAGTAGATCATTAATGATTGAAGGGTCTGAAGTGAAAGGGTGTGGTCATTAAGTGTTAATGTGTTAGGACCCAACAACATTAAGGGTGGGAATGTACATGGAGCCCTGTCCTCCCATTTGTTATTGTCAGTCACCATGCATGCCTGAATGGAGCAGGACTGTGTTAACATTTTGTGAGATCACTTACCTCTACCTATACTAAGGGAGATCCAGGTCAGAGGTGGGCATACAACACTCTTGTACTCTGACCAACACCACACTGGGAGAGTAGGATTACTAAAATTACCGAACATCCTCTTTTGGTTAGCCCCATCATTACACGTGAGAGTATGCTATGGATAAATTCTCCGAAAATCCCCAGGCTGTTGTTTCTTGGGTCCTATTTGTGGGTGGAGAACAAGGAGGACTATGTTGTTATGACTTAAGCGTTGTCATTCTGCTAGCATGGGTGGCATGGTGGCACAGTGGTTAGCACTGCTGTCTCACAGCGCCAGAAACCCGGGTTCAATTCCCGCCTCAGGGGTCAGGTAAATTGCCCGTAGTGTTAGGTAAGGGGTAAGTGTAGGGGTATGGGTGGGTTGCGCTTCGGCAGGGCGGTGTGGACTTGTTGAGCCGAAGGGCCTGTTTCCACACTGTAAGTAATCTAATCTAAAAAAAAGGATTGCTTATGCTGTAGTAACGGTAACCTGAATTTTCATTATTTTGAAGTATATTGATTTCAATTCAGGTTGGAGCAGCCTTGAGACCAGCTTTTTCCCAGGATACTCCATCCGACATTACTGCTAAAGCCTGTCAGGTAATTTATTAGCCACTTTGCAATTCTCAGTAAAGTATTTGATCATTAACACTTCACTGAATAAAGTATTAATCCATAAATCGTAAATTTCTGACAATACTCCCCACAATGACCCTCTAATTAAGAATGGCTTGCATTGCTGTCATTTTCGGTACAAGGTCAGATTGTGAATGGGGAAAGGCAATGGTCTAATGGTATAATTGTTAAACTATTAATTCCAAGACCCAGGTCATATTCTGGGGATCTGGTTTGAATCCTGCCATAGTAGATGTGAAATTTGAATTAAGAATCTAATAATGACTATGAAACAGTATCGATTATTGTAAAAACCCAGCTGGACTGGCCTACATGTGATTTCAGACCCACAGCGATGTGATTTGATTCTTAAATGCCTTCGGGCAATTAGGAATGGCCACTTCTCGTGAATGAAAAAAAACATTTTAGGCCAAAGCAACCTTTGGTGCACCTAGGCCACTTCTCCTGAATCCCATTTGTTTACAAGCGTTTGTCTAACTCCCTGTTGAAGCCAGTTTAAGATTTTAGTCCTATATTCTGTATCAATAAATTGTTTCACAGTAAAATAAGCTCTACCTGCATTTCCCATTTCCTTCATTAATCACAGGAGGAGGCAGTGAACTCCTCAGACATATGACATTCAGAAATTCACTGATCTGTTTTGCAATCACATTTGCTTGCCTTTCCCACTTATCCAACAAAAGTCTGTCTCACTCTCAAATCTCCAGCATCCACGTCTTTTTGGGGATTTTAGGGCTTCAGATTTCAGTTACTGTTTGAACATTTTCTCAATTTCAGTCCAGAATAGGGAACTAATTTTAAGATCGGGAAATTCAAAAAGTTGTGTCTCAATCAGAGAAAATAGTTTCATTATATTAACACTTAATTTTTATTATTTAAATACTGCAATGAGGTCATTTTTTAGCCTTCTAAACTTGAGGGAATAGAGCCATGTCGAAGCAATCAATCCTATCTTTAACCCCGAAGCCCTGATATCCCAGATTCTGCAGTTGAGATAAGGGCCAATATGTCACACCCTTTTCATTACTACTTGTGGCGCTGCACTGAATTTTAAGGATTTGTATATTGGACAAGCATCACTTTTTTCTTCCTCCATGTCGCCTAGTCTCCCACCATTCGGAAAATATTCCTGTTTGTCCTTCACAAATTAAAGTTAGATAGCCTTATAGCTTCCTTATATTGAACTCTGTCTGCAGCAGTTTTGCCCACTCTGTAATTTCCTGCTACCATCTACACAGCTTACTTCACAATGTCTGTCATAGAGTCCTCTGCAAACTAAATACCTAGCTCTGTATTCTTTCATCCAGGTTATTAGTGCACATTGTGAGAAGCTAAAGCAGAAGAGATGATACCTGGGGAACTTGTCGCATCCCTCGAATCAATCCTCAATCTGGAAACACAACTCAATTTGCTTACATTTCTAATATGTCAAAAGAACTATTACTGGTATCCAATTTGACCAAAATAATCTGAATATTAAATGATTATCTCTTCATCACTTTTATTATATCCCCTCTCCATTTTCTCCCTCTAAAGAAAATTTGCTCCCATGATATTAATGGAGGGATGAATACCACCTCCCAGACACATTACTTCCAACTTGTAAACTTGACAAACGTGGATAATTTAAAGCCATCTTCTGATTTTAACAGGCCTCAGAGTAACAGTTGTAAAACTGCCATATTTTGGGTGATCTGTTTATCACCTGTGAATGCAGCAAAAGTTTGCTGTTAAAATCCTTCTCCTGATGGTTCAATCTCTCAGGCCCAGCCTCTCTCCTCCCTATCTCTTATAATCTCACCCAACCATTCTGAATCTCTACACTTCTCTAATATTGGCCTTTGGCACTTTGCTAATTTTAATCACTGTATCTTGTGCAGCCATTGCCAAGGTCCTAAGCTCTGGGATTCCTTCCCTTAAGGTTTCTACCTGCCTCCCCCCCTCCTCCTCCAAGGCAGTTCTTAAAATGTATCTCTTTGTTCATGAGTTTGGTCACCTCCCTAATATTTCCTTATGATTTGGTGTTAAATTTTGATTGATATTACTTCTGTGAAATGTCTCCAAATGTCAAAGGCACTATATAAACACAGTTTGTTATTTTTAAAAGTTGTTGATGAGTAAAATTGTCTTCACTACTTTTATACTGGAATTAGCTTTTTGTTATTACTTGATGCAGGTTTGCAGCGCTTGGATTGGAAGTGGAGTAGTTAGTGACCTAAATGATCTACGCCGAGTACACAATTTATTGGTATCATCTTTAGACAAAGTGCAATCTGGAAAGGGCTCCCTGAGTCAATTGTACAGTGAGAGTGCTATCACAATGGAGAAGTTGGCTGTGCTTAAAGCTTGGGCAGAGGTAAGCTTGCAGGGGTGAGTGTAGAAAAGAAATCAAAACACTATAGTCAGCAAAAGAAATATCCAAGTGAAAACATTACTCCTTTCTGACCGGTCAATTGTTTATGCCGAGTCCCATGGGTACAGTACCTCGTCCATTTAGCTTCAACAGTTAGTCATTTGATTGTGAAGTGCTTGTCTGTCAAGGGGCAATCCTGCTGTGAACAGAAACTTGTTTTCCATTAAAAGTGAACACATAACTACAAGGCGCTGGAGGACTGGCTGAATTTGTTAAATAGCACAACCTAATAATAGAATGCATTTCCATCTTTCTAAACTTGTTTTGGAATTGTCTGTTCCATTAACTGTGACTTCGGTACTTGAGCTTAAAACATACTGGAATGTTCACTGTAATGGCTGCTTAACTCATGAGCTTTGTTTCATTGTTACAGGGATTATAAATATCAATCAGATCTTTTACTGTGACAGTCTATCTCCTGATAGCAGATAGCAATGACATTTATACTTCACACTATAAATGGGTTGTTTTGACAGCTAAGTATTAATAAACTTACCTCTGCATCCAGATCAATCTTGGTGACAGTTTCTGTATTTCTTGTTGTAAAATCATTTTGGTAGTCTTGTAATCCCAGTAGAGTGGGAAGTTTGGGTTAGTGAATTAACAGGGTCAGTTGTTATCCTGACCCTGTCCTGTGCATTTAAAATGCAACTGCACCCTGGGAACTTCATATTAGACTTGATACCATCCTAAGAGGTAAGAAGCTCAACAACAATCCATCCACCTACATATCTTTTTTCCCAATCCCAATATTTTTAACTTTTAGACTTAACTTCGAAGAATAATTTCTCTTTTCTATGTGCTGAGTTCAAGAATTGTCATGTCAATTAAAATTGAATAAAAGAATTAGTAGTCTTAGAAACATCATTTCCTCCTTTGACTTAGCCCAATGCTTGCCTACCATCTCTTCAGGTCTATGTTGTAGCCATGAAAACCAAGAAGGAAGCAGAAGCCAAGCCGGTGACAGCTATGAAGAATAAGGAAGAGGACCATGGTTTCGATGCCATGGATGAGCTCCCTCCAGATAGCTTGATTACATTGGTTGAGCCGGAGCTGCCTATTCTAAGTCGCCTCTGGCTTGCAGCACTGAAGGACTATGCCCTTTTAACTCTGCCACCTGAATTTGCCAGCCAGTTGCCATCTGATGGTGAGAAGTGTTGTGCTTTTACCTGATCCCTGCTTTAGTTCTGTTAAGTTTTACACTGTTTTATTAACACTCTCCTTCAGATCAAGTTTTGCACATGCTATGGATTTTAGCCCATAATCAATGCTAATAAGTTCAAACAAGTCCGTGGTCCTGCCTCTTCATTTTTCTATGACCATCTCCTTTAGAACTCTGAGAACTCTGTGCTCCTCCAATTTTGGCTCCGATTTTTAATCGCTCCATGATTGCTGACTGTGTCTTTAGCAGCCAAAGGTACAAGCTCTGAATCGCTCATCCTTTTCCTATCTTTACTGTTGACTGTTCCTTAAAAATATCCTTTAAAATATACCACTTCTCCTAACATTTTATTCTTTATCAGACAAATCTTGTCTGATAACACTTCAGCATCATGGCATGTTTTACTACATTAAAAATGCTACATAAATGCAATTTGTTGTTCATTTTTCACATTTTGGTTGTAACAGGGCATTGTTTGGTTTCTCTGTTTAACGTACAGAGTCTACAGCCCAAAACATTGACTCTCCTGCTCCTCGGATGCTGCCTGACCTGCTGTGTTTTTCCAGCACCACCTTTTTCACCTCTAACCCTCCAGCATCTGCAGTTCTCACTTTCTCATAGTACAGAGTCCACATTCTGCTGTTGCCCTATTATTGCCAGGCCCAGTTAATGCACAATGGCAAGTTGCCATGCAGCTACTGCAGTCTTGTGAACTTTGTATAGTTACGTCATCTTATCAGTGAAACTTTGTCAATCTGTCCACCACTCTATTGCTTGGCAACCTCATTCGCTGTGATGGGGTTTTCCAGGACTTATTGGCAGCAAATTAAGTAACTGGTTTCCTCATCTCAAACTTAGAAACTTCTGTGGCCAACTATGTGTGGCTTCAAAAATATGTCCAGAGTATAGGTAAATGTGATTAAATGATAAGATTCTGTTTATTGAATCAAAGAGAACACAAGCTTGTCACCTGTCAAGTGAAGTTAGAACAAAAGGTGAAGAATGTTTTGGCCTTTTACTGTGTTTGTCAGCTGTCTGAACTAAATTTTATGAATGTACAAGTCATCCAATAACTTGTGGCATATGCAATATATCCTGTGAATTGTGAATCACCACAAAGCACTAAGTGTACTGCACCATTCCATCAACTTGAAGTCAGCATCTTGTCCTCACTTCCCCTATCAGTTTTATGAAATTGCCACATTTGCATCTTAATTACCCATTAATCTTGCCACAAAGTTAATTGAAAGCTTTTTATTGTGTGATACATTGATTGGCAGTCAGTGACATTTATCTGGCCCAGAAATTTAATAGGGACCTAAGGGGCAACTTTTTGGCGCAAAGGATAGCGTTTGTATAGCATGAGCTGCCAGAGGAAGTGGTGGAGGCTGGTACAGTTACAGCAATTAAAAGGTATCTCGATGGGTATATGAATAGGAAACTGGTACAAGTACTGGCAAATGGGACTCGATTAAATTGGGATATCTGGTCAGCATGGATGTATTGGACTGAAGGATCTGTTTCCATGCTGTACACCTCTACGACTCTATGACTAATTATATGTATGAGTCTCATTCCTCAATTGTGAATTCTTTGAAAAAGCTTAAAAATGTTTATTTTCTTTTCTGCCTCCCTTTCCTAATCCGATTTTTGTTCCTGTTTATTTCTCTGTACCTGATTTGACTTTAATTTGTGACCCACCCCACCTCAGTCCTTTCTCCATTTATAAAGGATAAAGGAGATAAACCACCAAGTTTATCAAGTCTCCACACTGTTACCAACTTGTACTTCCATCAACTTTGTGGGAAAAAAATTTTGAAGTCTAAACTTGCACAAACAACACTATTGAAAAGACTGGCTAAATGCAGGTTGCTAATTTAAAAGATTTTTTATGTTATCACTGACAAAGCCATGAGTCATAGAGATGTACAGCATGGAAACAGATCCGTCAGGCCCACTTGTCCCTGTTTGGCCAGATATTCTAAATTAGTCTACTCCCATTTGCCAGCACTTGGCCCACATCCCTCTAAACCCTTCCTATTCATGTACCCATCCAGATGCTTTTTAAATTTTGTAATACCTCCCCCCACTTCCTCTGGCAACTCATTTCATACATGCACCATCCTTGGTGAGAAAACGTTGCTCCTGAGGTCCCTTTTAAATCTTTTCCCCCCTCACCCTAAATCTAAGCTCTCTGGTTCTGGTCTCCCCACCCCAGTGAAAAGACCCTGTCTATTTACCCTATCCACGCCCCTCATGATTTTATAAACCACTATCAAGGCACCCCTCAGCCTCAGCCTCCGATGCTCCAGGGAACACAGCTCCAGCATGTTCAGTCTCTCACTCAAGCTCAAGTCCTCCAACCCTGGCAACATCCTTGTAAATCTTTTCTGAACCTTTTCAAGTTTCACAACATCCTTCTGATAAGGAGGAGATCATAATTGTACGCAATATTCTAAAAGTGGCTTAAACAATGTCCTGTACAGCTGCAACATGACCTCCTAACTACTATACTCAATGCACTGACCAATAAATGAAAGCATATTAAATGCCTTCTTCACTATCCTATCTACCTTAGACTCCACTTTCAAGGAAATATTGAACCTGCACACCAAGGTCTTTGTTCAGCAACAGTCCCCAGAACCTTACCATTAAGTGTATAAGTTCTGCCCTGATTTGCCCTTCAATGTTTGGTGTCATGTGCAAACTTACTAACTATCCCTCTTACACTCACATCCAAATCATTTATATAAATGATGAAACACAGTGCATCCAGCACCGATCCTTGTGGCACACCACTTGTCACAGGCTTCCAGTCTGAAAAGCCACCCTCCACCACTACCCTCTGTCTTCTACCATCAAGAACAGCTAGTTCTTCCTGTATTTTATGTAATCTACCATGAGGGGCCTTGTCGAATGCCTTACTGAAGTCCGTATAGATCACGTCCACTGCTATTCCCTCATCAATCCGCTTCATTACTATTTCGAAAAACTCACTCAAGTTTGTGAGACATGATTTCCCACACACAAAGCCATGTTGACTATCCCTAATCAGTCCTTGCCTATCCAAATACATGTAAATCCTATCTGTCAGGATTCCCTCCAAGAACTTGCCCACCACTGATGTCAGGCTCACTGTTCTACAGTTCCCTGGCTTTTCCTTACCACCTTTCTTAAATAGTAGCACCATGTTAGCCAACCTCCAGTCTTTGGTTCAATGTAAATAGTCCATGCAGAATAGAAGACCTACTGTCCCCCATGACATCATTAAATCATGCCTGATTGAATCTACATTTCTGGCTTCCATTCCTGTAACAAGGACCTCCATTTAAAGGTACAAAAACAGAAATTGCTGGAAAAACTCTGCAGGTCTGGCAGCATTTATGGAGAGAAAACAGAGTTAATGTTTCGGGCCTAGTGACCCTTCCTCAGAACCATTTAAAGGTTTTCTCACTTTGTGCAAAATTTTCTTTTGAAAGGCTTTTCAAATTTTCCATCAATCCCCAGATTTGTGGCTGTGAGAAAACTTTCAGATAAGTTCCTCATTGCAGAATATCAGCCTCTGATATGATGTGATAGATATGGCTGTAATGGTGCTGCACCTGAAAACAAGTGTATCCAGCAGAACCCCAATTGAAAACCTTTATATAAATCCTTAAATTAGTTTTGGTTTTTCATTTGAACCAGAGTGAGTCCTAAAATTCCTGAAGTTCCTGCATTTGGGGCAAAATAATTGATCAATCTGAAAATATGGGTCAAAAGTCAAGACATTGCTCCTTCCTTTATGTATTTTCAAAATGGATGAGATGTGTAAGTGAGCTTTCCTTGCTTTTATCGTCTGTTGTGGTAACTGAAAGAAGTACTTCCTTTTTTTTGTGAAGATATTCACACCCTCAAGATCTCCCAAAAAATCTTGCAACCGATGAATTGATTTTTTTCTGCCTTGCATTATCCTTTTTAATATAGAAAATTCTGCAGTCCACTCTCCACAACAAGATCTCACAAAGAGCAATAAGATAATGATCTGATGACCTAACTCAGATGCAAGAGAACAGAGTCTAGATTAGAGCAGGTGCTGGAAAAGCACAGCAGGTCAGGCAGCATCCGAGAAGCAAGAAAATCGACGTTTTGGGCAAAAGCCCTTCATCAGGAATGAAGGCAGGGGGCCTCCAAGGTGGAGAGATAAATGGGAGTGTGGGGGAAGGTAACCAAGAGTACAATAGGCAGTTATCCGTTCTTCCATGCTCAGAGCCCTACAAATCCACTCTAGAATGTATCCAAATCTGCAGCTAGTTGTGGTGCATAAGTTAATGCTGTTATTGAATTGGAAAAGATTGTATATCTCTGCTTCCGGATTTTAATCACTCCACCGTTTACGCTGTGAATTTGGGAATTGCTTTAGATGTCTCAACTTCTCTTGCTCTACATTTTTGACCAAGCTATAGATCACCTCTCCTCATTCCTCTCTCCTATAGATCACCTCTCCTCATTCCTCTCTCCTTCTTGGTATCAAATTCTGTTTGATTATGACTTTCTTTGAAAATTCCTTGGATTGGATTGTTTTGAAGGCATCATATGATTGAAGGTTTCTCTGAAATTTGTTGAATGTTTTGGTTTATTAGTGTACTTTGTTACAGGAGGTGCCTTCTATACACCTGAAACAATCGACAGTGCCCGTCTACACTACCGTGCTTCCTGGGCTCCCATCTTACATGCAGTGGCACTTTGGTTGAACAGCACAGGATTTTCTGTTCCGTGCGAGCTGACGACCCTGCCAGTTCAAAGTGGGCACAAGAATCAATCGGGCACCTTTCTAGCTCAGGCGTCTGGAACTTCAACCAAAACTCTGCAGGAGATTAACACAGACAGATTACAACTTATTTTTGGTAAGTCAATGCTTTCAGGCTGATGCAAGTTTTCACATCAGATCAAAAGCTTCTGTACATTTTGAAATAATCTTCAAATGATACAACATAGAAAGAGACCATGTAGTTAATTGTGTTTATGGCAACTCTTTGGTGGGGTTATCCAATTAATCCCAGTAGCCCTGCATTTTATCCTTGACACTGCAATTTTCTTCAACTTCAGTCATCTATTAAATGTGCTTTCATGTCCCTTATAGATTTTTGGAATGGTAATAATTTGCTGTGTAAAATAAATCCCCCTCTTCTCCGCAACCTGGGCCAATTAACATGAAGTGATATATTATTTATACACAATCATGCCAGTAGAAAAAAAATTCTCATCTATTCTGCCAAATCACTTCAACTTTCGTACCTCCACCGAAGTTCACTATAACTTTCTCTGCTCGAAGGAGACCAATCCCAGCTTTTTGTGACTGCCCCGGCACTGTAGTCTCTCAACACCGGTGGTATTATAAATTCTCTACATCCTTGCCATGATCACAATTTGAACATTTTCCTCCATTTAAGAAAACTGAGCCTGAAAGTGGGGATTTGGTTCTTATTTGCAGGTATCAGTATTGAGTTCCTGTGCTCTCCTCGACCTGAAAATCCCCTCGAGCATGTAACATCCTGCCTGAAGGCGCTTCATACTTTACTGGACTCCCCTTGTGCTAGAACATACATCGGAGAAGATCAGGTACAGTGCTAAAGCACAATTTACTATTGTTACGATACCAGCTGATGATGCTATGGCACAATACTTCTCATCCCAGTCGGGTCACCTCCGAACTGTGCTAAAAGCTTTCAATCTCCGGGTTTCCTAAGCCAAAATCAATTCTTGATTATTCAAAACTAAATCCCAGCTAATAACTTTTAATGTTTACCCTATCTATCATAAACAGCTACAGTTTTCAAATAAAAATTCCATTAACGCATCCCAGGGGTTCTAAGTCACCTGTTCTCTGAAACATACTGGATTATGTTACTAATGGACTGTTTGATTTTTTTTTAGAAGTCACTACACAAAAAAACTAATATACACATGCCACTATTGTGGGCAAGTTGTTGGAGGGAATCCTGAGGGACAGGATGTACATGTATTTGGAAAGGCAAGGACTGATTCGGGATAGTCAACTTGGCTTTGTGCATGGGAAATCATGTCTCACAAACTTGATTGAGTTTTTTGATGAAGTAACAAAGAAGATTGATGAGGGCAGAGCAGTAGATGTGATCTATGTGGACTTCAGTAAGGCGTTCGACAAGGTTCCCCATGGGAGACTGATTAGCAAGGTTAGATCCCATGGAATACAGGGAGAACTAGCCATTTG
>NC_057712.1:40016149-40023004 GCF_004010195.1 Chiloscyllium plagiosum
TCCTATTGAAAAGATGTTGTGAAACTTGAAAGGGTTCAGAAAAGATTTACAAGGATGTTGCCAGGGTTGGAGGATTTGAGCTATTCGGAGAGGCTGAACAGGCTGGGGCTGTTTTCCCTGGAGCGTCGGAGGCTGAGAGGTGACCTTATAGATGTTTAGAAAATTGAGGGGCATGGATAGGATAAATAGGCAAAGTCTTTTCCCTGGGATTGGGGAGTCCAGAACTAGAGGACATAGGTTTAGCGTGAGAGGGGAAAGATATAAAAGAGACCTAAGGGGTAACTTTTTCACGCAGAAGGTGGTACGTGTATGGAATGAGCTGCCAGAGGATGTCGTGGAAGCTGGTACAATTGTAACATTTAAGAGACATTTGGATGGGTATATAATAGGAAGGGTTTGGAGGGATATGGGCCAGGTGCTGGCAGGTGGGACTAGTTTGGGTTGGGATATCTGGTCTGCATGGACGGGTTGGACCGAACAGTCTGTTTCCATGCTGTACATCTCTATGACTATGACTATTTCTAAATCCTGTCTCTCAAAATAAGATATAAGGTATCTGATGATCACAATACTATCAACTCTCTAAGTTACTAATTGTTTTATGGAAGATGTTTCATCTGGTGATGGTTCTGAAGGAGTTATGCCTTATTATGTTGAGCTCAGCTAGTGTGGTAATGCCACGCAGATTGTGGGTGAAGATCGTGAGTTCTGTATTAGCCTTCATTGGAAGCTGATGTATTCTGTAGAGCTCCAGAGAGTATTGGTAATCGTGCCTGACCTGTAATGTAGTTGTACTTATTACTGTAACACAATAAACCATCTTGTTAACTAAGAACAGTACCTCTTCTGGAAAGACTGTACAGTAGTGTATCCTCTGCCTAGGTGGTGATAGGACCTACACAAAGAATAGACAAAGGATTAGTAGCATTAAAATATCTCAACACCTTTACTTTGAACCACATGCTGGCAGAGGTGCCTGCAGTGGTAGTCAGGCTAGTACTACAACAGACGGCATGAATTATGCTACAGTTTGGTGGTGCCAATCAACGTTCCCTCTAAACTGCATGCATGCTCCAATATTCCATGCATAACAACTGGCATACTGATGGGGATTGAGGCATCGTTTTCAGATTCTGGATGCCACTGCCACGCATGGACCTTTTGTAGGTACACGCAGAAGGCAAAGAAACAGGGAATGCCAGTGCTAACCAATTCTTCCTGGCTCCTGGATTGAGATTAATAAGTCTATTGCATGCACACAGCTCTCACAGCTGGTGGAAAAAGCATTTGGCTGATTTGTTTGACTACATTCCAAGACAGGTCCCACAGGTCAAAGAATCTAGTTTCCCCTGGCTTAGGAACTGATAATTAATGTGCTTCTGGAGAACATGTACCTTGACTTTATAAGAATGCATTGTTAATGTTTTGACCCCATTCCAGTTTTGTGTATAACTGAGTCACCTTACAACAACAATGTGTCTTTTTACACCACGTTTATGGAGTGAAGTCTCCCAAAGATGCCTCAAAGGAAGATTACCAAATTAAATTTGACACAAAGCTAAAGGAAGAGACATTATATTGGTGACTTTAAAAGTCAATATGATCCTGGAAGTTTTAAGGTGGAACCTAAATAAGGAGGAAACAGCATTGGCAAACAGAAGAGGTTTTGGGAGTGGATAACAGCTTAGGGCTCGGCCAGCTGTAGCCACACAGCCATTAGTGGTGTGTTAATCAAAGTGGGAGGTGCACAAGAAGCTTTAGTTGAAGGAATATGAGAGTTCTTGCAGGGCTGTAGATCAGAGGAGGTTCTAGACAAGAACTCCTGACTATTCCAAAACCAGCAGCACATTAATATTAATGAACTCAATTCATGCTACTAATTAACATTTGTTAAGGGACTGAAAACCACAAATTAAAAATGGGTCAATCAATAGATTAGGTTTCTGACATTAGAATATAATTTTATTTTATCTTTGCTTGAGAACAGTTTCAGAGTAAACAAGATACTTTAGGTGTGGGATGAACTCTGGAACCCCAGAATATCCTGTGTTAGCCTTGCAGCAAAAGGAGAACAAAACCAGCAATAGCTCCAAATTCCAATCATTACTTTTGTATCATTTGTAGGAATTTGCATTTAATCTGTGAAAAACATTTTTGCAGTGAAGAATTTATCAATGATCACAGAAAACTGGGGTTGATCCAGAGTGGCAGGATCCAGCTGCATTTTCTTCAATGCTCATTAACTTAGGGATACAACAGAGTTTTTGAAGAGATTAAATTTTACTTGTAGAGCACTTTGAAATAAAACTGGCAATGAATACATTATGTGATCATGCAACATGCTTTCAAATGGACAGGAAGATGTCAGGCCATCCCAAAGCGCTTCGCAGCCATAAACTACTTTTGAAGTAGTGTCACTGTTGTAATGTAGGAAATGTGACAGTCAATCTTAACGTTGCAAACTCACGCAAACAGCAAGATAATGAACCAGGAAGTGTGTTTTAGTTACTGCTTGAGGAATAATTTATTGCCCAGAATTCTAGGGGGAGCTTCCCTGTTCTTCAAAACAGTACCATAGAATCTTTTAAATCCAGCTAAGAGAGAAGCCTAGGCCTCAATTTAATGTCTCATTCTAAAGATGGCCCCTGTGACAGTGGAGCACAATCTCAGTATTGCATTAGGTGTGACAGTGGATTTGGTGTTTAGTCTGACTTGGACAAGAGCAAATTGCTTATTGAGCCGACATCTGAATTATTCAGAAACATAAAGATTTGGTAACTTTTCCAACAGAATATGATCAAACTAAGAGCTGAATTGAAAATTTGTTTCATTCTGCCTTTTAAGTAAAAAGAAAATATTTATCGAATCACATTCATCAGCCGTTGCTTCTGTTTTTAGCATAGTCTTTCTTTGATTCTGTTACAGCTGCTCACCGTTGAGCTTTTTAATGTGTTGCATCGTCTGTTACTAACTTGTGGGCCTCCCTCTGTTCAACAACAAGTGACTATGGTTATACAACAGACTATCCGAGCTGCTCAGGATCATCTTCAAGGTCTGTTGAAGCAGAATCATGGTAAGTTGAAGAGGAAAAATGGTTACTTCTGTCATGTATCCAGTGAAAACCTTTCTGTGTTACAGTCTGCTTTATGGATATTGATAGGCCAAAGTCACAAGTGCAGTTCCAGTTGTCACAGGAATGTGCATCAGGGATTTGTATCCACTTGTTCCCACACTTTTATATTTGTTTAAAGGCAAGTATAAGGTGCTGTGTTCCAGATGTGATTCAATTGGTCCATCATCACTAGTCTTTAATCAAAACACACATTTAATTCTTATAACTCAGTTAAAATACAAAAAAATGAATACATCTTTAACTCTATTGAAATATTTAACAAGACAATATATTATTTACAGAGGAACCTCAATTATCCGAACGAGATGGGCGAGCACTATTTTGTTCGGATAATTGATTATTCCGTTAATCGATTCAATGCCTTCTGTCTGGGGCTTGGAATTTTCTATTAAGTCTGCTCGCTGTTCAGACGAGGCAGTGGCTCCGCTGCCCCACCCCCATCCCATACAACACTGCTCCCCGTCCAACACCACCCTCCCCCAACCCAGTCCAACACCAGGCCCCTGCCCACCCCCCAACCCTATCCAACAGCACCCGCCTTCCCCCAACCCCGTCCAACGCCGGCCTCCACCCATCCCCAATCCCATCCAATACTTTCCCTGCCCGCCTGCCCCACAACCCCGCCCCCACCCCGCCTCCTCTCCAGAGCAGCTAGACTGGACACCCACAATAAGACTGCTGCTGCTGCCTTGTTGGATGGTGAGTCCACACAGGGGCGCGCATGTGTGTGCACACGCACGCAATCTTTTACTGCAACCTTTTGACAGGTTCCACTTTTGCCCTGTACAGCACAATGTTGGAGAGATTATCAGGGGAAGGGGGTGCGGTTAGGGTACATCCCTGTGTAGAACTTCAGGGAAAGTGTGAGGAGGGAGAGAGAGAAGGGAGGGAGGGGGGTGGGTGGGAGGTCAGTCATTTAGAGATGGTGCCTGCGCTCCCATCAGTCCAGGACTGTTCTCGGCAGCACTTTTAATCACTGTAAACAAAAGACGCGATCAGTGTTGGACAAACGTCTTTGATGTAACATTTCTGTTGGGACCTCGAGATCTCCTTCAGATAATCCAATTTTTGGATAATTGGTATTCGGATAATCGAGGTTCCTCTGTAATCATTAATAATCAGTTGTTGCAATACAGGCAGCAACCCATAAACACACCCTTTGACAGAAAAACAATTCAGCAAAACACTTACGGTTCTTATGTGCTATCTTTTTCCAGTTCAGAAGAAAGAAACAATCTGCCACTTTTACGTTTAAGAGAAATCTCACTGTCTAAGACTTCTCTGTCACAGCTAGGAACCCAAGTTTTTACCTCTGCAGCCAGCAGAAAACCCCCTCACTAACTGAAAGCAGAAGCTAAAAACCTTCCTGAGTCTGCGTGAACCCTGACCCCACCCACTCATGATTTGTTTTCTCAAAAATAAACCTACCCCAGGGAAGACTCAAACTTTTTACCAACTGCTAGTCTGAAGGAGACATTCCAGCATCACTGTGGCAACACTCCTCTGCAGAGCAATAGCACAGAACACATCTCTTAAAGGGACAGTACCGTCACAATCCTACCCAGCTTTCTAAAGTGTGCTCTCAAAAGTGAGGTCTAGGTCAGGAGCTCCACGTTTCATCACTGAATGAGAAGACTCATCCACATCCAGTACCCTTCAATATCTTTCACTTGTGGGCATATATGAGCAGAATCATATTGTTTATTCCTATCTCTTTACAAATAATTTATGGAGTGAAATTTTATTCAACAAGGAAAAGGCCATAGCACCCTCAAGCCTGGTCCACTGCCATTCAACTAAATCAATGGTTTGGGATTGATCAGCTGTACCTTCTTGCCTTTTATTTCCTTTATTCAAGGAATGTACCAGCATTTATAGCTCATCCCTCAAATGCCCAGAGGTCAGTTAACAGCCAGCCATATAACTATGGGTCTGGAGTCAAACATAGGCAAGACTTAGGTACAGGGTGGCAGATTTCTATCCGTGGACTTTTAGGACAATCAACAATGATTATTGATTGCCATTACTCTCTCTTTTTCACATTGAATGTATATTTTACTAGGTACAGAACATTAGCTTGGGGTTCTGGATTGCTAGTCTAGTGACATGATTCTAGACCCTTCAGCCAGCGAACACAGCATTTACCCTGTCAAATCTGCAATTTTCTTTGTTGATGCTTTGTTTAAAGTGAACTTCGTTGTCTTCCAGATGACAAATGTGCACCTGAGGAGGACCCACTAACCACTTTAGGGGAAGGAGGGAAATCTGGTGGCTTGATTCCTGGAAAATCTGTTGTGTTTGCTGCATTGGAGCTGCTTATGTTCATTCTGGTGCGACACCTCCCACAGCTGAATCCTAAAGTGACAGACTCTCCTAGTCACGTTGCCAGCAAGATGCAGTCATTAGCGGAGGAGAGTACTCAGCTTGTAGCTGTCAGTGTTTCCATCCTCGCTGATTTACCATCCCTTTGTTCTCCAACAGGTAAAAACAACTTAGAATATAACTTCTAAATGAGTACTATTTAAGACACAATGATTTGTGCAGTGTTTTTTGGGTGGAGTGAATGAGTTAAATCTACAGATCTTTGTCTTAATGTTTCCCACTAACCTGTTGATAATAGCTGGACTTGGCATCTTTATGTATAAACTTAAAATTAATTTGGTTAAATTTTACTTGGAATTCATCAGACGATGCGCAGCCCAACTGGTCCATGTCAATGTTTATGCTCATCAGAGATCTCCACCCATCATTCTTCGTGTCACTATCCTTCTGTCCCTTTCTCCTACTTGCAGTTATCCAGCTTCCCCTTCAGTGCGTTTATACAATTCACCACAGCTACTCTGTGATAGTGAATTTCAAACTCTCATCTCTCTGGGTAAATAGACTTATCCTGAGTTCCTTTTTGGATTGATTAGCAATTGTCATTTTATTGTGGCCCTTAGTTTTGGATTTTGTCACAAGTGTGAATGATTTTCCATATCTACCCTCTTAAGTTCTTTAATCTCAAAGATCTCTGTCAGTTCATTCCTTTAGTTTTTCCTTATTTAGAGGAAGAGTCCCAGCCTATTTTTAAAAATCTTTTAACTGCTAAGTTCTGATATCAGATTTGTGATTTTTTTTTGTACTACCTCAGAGTCTTTTCTTAAATTAAGATGAGAATGTGAAGTGTAGCACTTTGTATTCTCTGAAGAATGATGTTCTTTATAGGAATCGGCCTTGTTCTACAAAAGACCATGCTGTTTTGTAATGTTTAAACCCATCAGGTTATAATGCAATGGATACTTGTTATGTTTGTGGTTTGTAACACAGTTACGGAGCTTCAAAAAAGTGCTTCAAACAATCATAAAGTCATAGAGATGTACAGCATGGAAACGGACCCTTCAGTTCAGATATCTGACCCTTCAGTTCAGATATCCCAACCCAATCTAATCCCACCTGCCAGCACCTGGCCTATATCCCTCCAAACCCTTCCTATTCATATACCCATCCAAATGCCTTTTAAATGTTGCAATTGTACCAGCCTCTGCCACTTCCTCTGGCAGTTCATTCCGTACACATACCACCCTCTGCGTGAAAACGTTGCCCCTTAGGTCCTTTTTATATCTTTCCCCTCTCACCATAAACCTATGTCCTCTAGTTCTGGACTCCCCAACCCCAGGGAAAAGACTTTGCCTATTTATCCTATCCATGCCCCTCATAATTTTGTAAACCTCTATAAGGTC
>NC_057712.1:40023515-40037362 GCF_004010195.1 Chiloscyllium plagiosum
GTCTTCTACCTTTGAGCCAGTTCTGTATCCAAGTGGCTAGTTCTCCCTGTATTCCATGAGATCTAACCTTGCTAACCAGTCTCCCATGGGGAACCTTGTCAAACGCCTTACTGAAGTCCATATAGATCACATCTACTGCTCTGCCCTCATCAATCCTTTTGTTACTTCTTCAAAAAACCCAATCAAGTTTGTGAGACATGATTTCCCACGCACAAAGCCATGTTGACTATCCTTAGTCAGTCCTTGCCTTTCCAAATACATGTACATCCTGTCCCTCAGGATTCCCTCCACCAAGGTCAGGCTCACTGGTTTATAGTTCCCTGGCTTGTCCTTACCACCTTTCTTAAACAGAGGCACCACATTAGCCAACCCCCAGTCTTCCGGCACCTCACCTGTGACTATCGATGAAACAAGTATCTCAGCAAGAGGCCCAGCAATCACTTCTCTAGCTTCCCACAGAGTTGTGGGGAACACCTGATCAGGTCCTGGTGATTTATTCACCTTTATGCATTTCAAGACATCCAGCACTTCCTCCTCTGTAATCTGGACATTTTGCAATCGTCTTGAATGACAAAGAATTGGTAGATGAAAGCAAGCATGTAAAGCAAAAGAAAATGCATTTGTACAGCAGCTTTCATGAATGCAAGATGTTTGGGTTGTAGTGTAGTAAACACACAGTCACTTCCCACAAACAGATGCTGACCAGATAGTGTGTTCTTTACTTCAGTAAAGCTTACCATCAGTAACTTCTCATGGTCAGCAAGGAGAGATCACATCTCCAGAGAGAGGCAGCCCAAGTACACAGTTCAGGGGATTTAGAATCTACTTGGGAATTCAGTGCAGAGGGGAAAAGGTACTTTTTGCTTTACTTTTGAGCCATTGTTTGTAAGGTTTATTAACAGGACAAAATAAAGCCCAAAGTCAGGGGTCCACATAAAAAGTGACATCACAGGTAAACTATAAGCTGCCTGCCTGGTGCCTGGGTTCAGGAAATCTTATCAGGGCTGCAAAGGAAATTGGAGTGGGAGGGGAAAGATCCATTTGTCATGGACCACATAAGTACCAACGATATAGGTAGGGAGAAGGAAGAGATTCTGCTGAGGGAATATGAGCAGCTAAGGACTAAATTGGAAAGCAGAACCAGAATGGTGGTAATCTTTAGATTCCAACCTGACTCAAGCAATTTGGTGCAGGGTCAGCAAGATTAAAGAGGTAAATGTGTGATTCAAAGATTATTGTGGGAGGAACAGATTTGAATACATGGGATATTGGGAAAGGAGGGACCTGATCGATGGGATGGGCTGTACCTGAATCATGCTGGGACCAGAGTTCTTGTGAGTCTCATAACTCGGGATATGGATATTGCTTTAAACCAGATAGTGGGGGTGAGAGTTCAGTTGCATGGCACTTATGGAAAAAGTTGAAGGGGTAGAGCTCAGCAGAGGTTAAAGTTTCCAGAACAATTACGAGGACAGGGAACAGTCAGTGTAGGACTTGAAGGTGTTGTATTTAAATGCATGCACTATACAAAACAAGGTAAATGAACTTGTAATGCAGATTGAAATTGGTGGTTACAATGTTGTGGGTATCACAGAGACGTGGCTGCAAGGAGATCAGCGCTGGGAATTAGATATCCAAGGATTTGTGTCCTGTTGAAAGAACAGGCAGATGGGCAGAGGGGGTGGGTTGTCTTGTTACTACGAAATGAAATTAAATCGATAGCAAGAAGTGTTATAGAGCCTGAAGACCTAGAAAGAATTTGTGTGGGCAGAGTTGAGGATCCGCAGAGGGGAAAACAAAATCTGATGTGAGTTGTGTACAGGCCTCCCAGCAGTAGTCAGGATATGGGGAAGAAAAAATATCATGAAATAGAAAGGGCATGTAAGAAAGACACTATTAAAATAATCATGGGGAGGGTCTTCAATATGCAGGTGGACTGAGCAAGTCAGGTTTAGAGTGAATCTCAGGAAGAGGAATTCATGGAATGTCTTCAAGATTTCCTTTTTGGAGCAACTAGTGGTAGGGCCCACTATGGACCAGGTAATTCAGTGATGTATAATAATGAGACTTGATTAGGGAGCTTACGATGAGGGAATGCCTGGGGGACAGTGACCAGAATATGATAGAATTCACCCTGCAGTTTGAAAGAAAGAAGATTTGAATCGGATGTAAAGGTATTACAATTGAGGAAAGGTAACTACAAAGATGTGAGGAAGGAACTGACCAGATTGGATTGGAAGGGTAGTTGAGCAAGTGTTTCTGGGGATAATTCCAGAGAGACAGCAGAAATCCTTCCTTGGGGAAACATGCTAATAGGAGGACGAGGTTGATAAGGAAAGTCAGGGTGGTGATCTTTCTGGAATCACTGGAGTCAGTGAGGATCCAAGAATACTGAAAAATGGCTAATGGAATACCCCTGTTCAAGAAGGGTAGCAGGCAGAATACAGGAAACTATAGACCGGTTAGCCTGACCTCAATAGCAAGATTTTAGAGCCCATTATTACGGATGTGTTGCGGAGTACTTAGTAGAACATGGTAAAATAGGGCTGAGTCAGCACAGCTTCATCAAAAGGAGGACAAGCCTGACGAATCTGTTAGAAGTCTTTGAGGAGGTTATGTGTAAATTAGACATGATCTATTTGGATTTCCAGAAGGCCTTTGACAAGGCACCACCCAGGAGGCTGTTAAATAAAATAAGAACCCATGGTATTAGGGACAGGATACTAGCATGGATAGAGGATTAGCTGACTGGCAGAAGGCAGAGGCTTGGGATAAAGGGCTCTTTTACAGGAGGACAGCCAGTGACTAGTAGAGATCCACAGGGGTCAGTGTTGGTACCTCAACTATTTGCGCTATGCACTAATGATCCATACAAAAGATCTGAGGGCATTGTTGCTAAATTGCAGATGGCACAAAGATAGGTTGAGGGACAGGTAGTGTTGAGGAAGAGGGGAACTGCACATGGATTTGGACATGCTAGGTGAGTGGGCAAAGAAGTGGCAGATTGATATGGGAAACTGTGAGGTTATGCATTTTGGTAGGAAGAATAGAGATGTAGACCCTTTTCTAAATGAGAAAAGGCTTCAGAAATCTGAAACACACAGGGACTTGGGAGGCTTGGTCCAGGATTCTCTTAAGGTTAACATGCAGGTTCAGTTTGTGACATTTATTTCAAAAATGCTAGAATAGAGGACCAGAGAGGTACTGCTAAGGCTTTGTAAGGCTTGTTCAGACTGCATTTGGAATATTGTGAGCAGTTTTGGACCCCATATCTAATGAAAGATGTTCCAGTTTTGGCGGGAGTCAGGAGGAAATTTATGAGAATGATGCCAAGGTCAAAGGGCTTGTCAAATGAGGAGCGGTTGGGTCTCTGGGTTTGTACTAAGTAGGAGTTTAGAAGGGTGAGGGGTGATCTGATTGAAAGTTCCAGAATACTGAGAGGTCTGGATAGAATGGACATGGAGAAGGTGTTTGTTTCACTCTCAGAAGAGACTGGGGCCTAAGAGCACAGCCTCAGAGTAAAGGGATGACCCTTTAGAACAGAGATTAGGAGGAATTTCTTCGGCCAGAGGGTGGTGAATCTGTGGAATGCTGTGGGAACGAAACATGCCATGGGAACCTCTGAATTCACCCATCAGACCAAATGGGGCCTTGGTTTTTAGATGACAGTGCAGCCTCAGTACTGCACTGCAATGTCCACCTTAGGTTTTAGGCTTGAGCCTCTGAGTGGAATGTGATAAACCACAACCTTTTGATTCCCAGGTGGGATTACTACCTGATGAATCATAATCAACACTCATACGGGGAGCACGTGAATAAAATCCTTTTTAAGTTGCTACTGTTGTGTCAATACTTTTTTTTTGTCTATGATATGAAATTCTACCAGATGTTTTGTTTTGAGAAAGAATAAATATGAGACAGTGTTATCCTTTAAAAGTTGTTTCAGTTGCATTAACATTTGGAAAACATATTCTCCTATTAGTTATTTAAGCTTCTGAACAATTTGCCCTCCTTATTTATCTAATTTCATCCAATAGTCTATGACATTTAACATTGTTCAGAACCTGCAAATGTTTATAACAGCACTGGGCGACACGGTGGCACAGTGGTTAGCACTGCTGTCTCACAGCGCCAGAGACCCGGACTCAATTCCCACCTCAGGCGACTGACTGTGTAGAGTTTGCACATTCTCCCCATGTCTGCGTGGATTTCCTCCGGGTGCTGTGGTTTCCTTCCACAGTCCAAAAATGTGCAGGTTCGGTGAATTGGCCATGGGTCTGGGTGGGTTGCGCTTTGGCGGGTCGGTGTGGACTTGTTGGACCGAAGGGCCTGTTTCCACACTGTAAGTAATCTAATACAGAAGGCTGTATTACAGAATACAATCTTGCAATCTTTCCAATTGGATCCAATTACCTGTATCCTGTTTCCCTGCCATTTCCTGTTGTCTGTTTATATTTTTCTTTTCAAATCCAATTCTCTTTAGGAGATGTAACAATGCTTGCTCAGCCACTTGTAGTAAAACATGCAATATCTTTGTAATGCATATATAACAATGGCTTGTATTTGGTTCAATTTTCACAGGCAGTATGACTGTACTACCCACAATCCTTTACCTAATCACTGGAGTGCTGAGAGAATCAGCAGTGAAGTCAGCTGATAACCACGTGTCACTCCCAGTCAGTGCAGCACTGCAGGGGATCAAAACTATCATTACTTCTCCATTGGCCAAATCGGATGAGATTCACAAGCAGTGGACAGATCTGATCTGCAGCACTCTGGCTTCCATCTTGGAATATTCCAAACCAGGTAGGGTACATAAAGCACAGTTAATATTTAGTAGTTGGCCTTTTAAAAATAAATGTTATCTTAGTTCTTCCTGACTGGTTGTCTGTAATTTTTTGAGAACCTTAATTCCCTTTTGTCTCATAATGGCCAACTAAGGATAGAATTGCTTTTAGTGATGGAGAATCCAACATTCAAAGTTGCTTGCTTGTTTCAGAAGCCAGTAGCCAGGAACAGGATTAAAGTGGTTTGCAATTTCAGGAACAGGAATAACTGTCTGTCAGAGTCAAGGCCTTGTACACTTAATTCAAGTGATCTGAAGAGATCGGTATTGACACACTGGGTTCAGGATTGATCAAGAAAGGATGATCTGTATATCAAGCTTCTAAGGTTTAATGTAAATGTGCTTTGCACTAAACCTTCGGAGATTGATACCTAGATCATCGAGGTATCATCTACTCCTGTGCTAATTCAGTAATTACTGTCACTTGGTTCCCGTCTTTCCTTTAGATGAATCAAAGCCGAATGTGGATGAAGTGAGCATGCTCACAGCAATCACTCTTTTCCTGCTGTCTGCCAGTAATGAGGTGGTTGGGATTTCTTCTCTCCAGAATTGTTGCATTGAGAGATTTGCAAGTGCTTTAAATTCAAGAGACCCCTGGGTAAGACTTACTGTACATGTCCCTTTCTCTCAGAGCCAAAGGCAAGAAACAATAGATGAAGATTAATAAATGCCTGGGAAAATTAATCATTGAACTTGGAATGTTGTGAGCAGAATGGATACTCTTTCTTTTAGTTCATACACCCCCCCCCTCCAGTCTGTGCCATACTCACTTCTTTGTTCTCACATGTTTGTACTGGAGTTGAGTGAAATCATCAAGCAGCTCAGTGCCAGATCAGTACATATGCTGATAATGCCAAGCTTCAATTGTCCACCACCATGCTCTGATCTGACATTGCTGTACTTTCCCAATGTGTTCTTATTTAAACCAGTTGTTCCTGCACTTCAGTGAAACCTGATCTGTGCTAGACAGATCCTACTTGTTCTGAACTCCACGGATCTAGATCCATGGTGCCTTGTTCTACCTGGAAGCATTGTTCTCTCCCCATCCCCACTGCAATCCTCTCTCCCTGCTGCTCTGCTTGAGCTGAAGGGTATCAGTCTTGGTTTCTCTGCTCAGAAAGCCAGCCTCACCTCTCTGGCCCTGAAACAAATAATTACATTTATAGCCAATATGTTGTAAGCCTGTTGATTTGTTTGTTGTGGAACCTCTAGGAAGTTTTTTTTGTGACTATGTTTTCCAGGAAATGTGAATATTTGTACGTTTTTTAGCATTGGCATAGCGTGAAACTGAGACATTGGCTCCTCTGTCTTTTTTAGGTTCAAGCAAAATGTTACCAATTGCTGCTCTCGGTTTTCCAGCAGTCAAACCGAGCCCTCTCCTACCCATACATTCATGCCTTGGCTCCACTGGTTGTTGAGAAACTTAAAATGGTGGGGAATCAGAAACTGGCCAATAGCGCTGAGCTTCAAGCAGCACAAGAAGGAATCAAAGTTCTTGAGACCTTGGTAAACCTCGCAGGAGAACAAAACAGTAAGTAGATCCCTGTACTATGGTAGCTCCTGTTGTATCAGTCCATCAGACAATGAATTGAAGAGAGGCACAGCCCCTGTGTGATCAGTCCATCTGACCATAAGCTGAAGACCACAACAGCACCTGCAGTGTAGTACTTTCTCATTACTGGACCCAAAGATGCAAGCCTGCATGTTGTACTTCAGTCTCTGGAATAGGATTTAAAACTTTAACCTTCTGAATAAACTAAGAGGATTATCCACTAGCAATGGCAATAATCTAACGTGCTGGAGTCCCACCATTGAGTATGGAGTTATTTGTGCAACCTTGACCTTCTGTTACTCAATGCATACTGTGTCAAGACTGACACCATGTTGACTGAACGTTCACCCAAATTCTGATGCTACTTCCCATTAATGCTGCAGCTGGTGCTGGCATATTAGCAAATGACTGTCTTCAATAAATTTAGCTTTATGAACCAGAATTAATATTCTTTCAGGCTTTGATATCACTTTAAGAATAACAAAGCTTACCACTTTAGCCTCTCAACATTAGCGTAAATTTGGACTGAACCCTAATGCTTAGTTCTGGTCCATTATTCTAATCACACACATATATATCTGTATTTCCTTACAAAATTTGAACTGCCCTCAGTTGCAGCCCATACAAGGTGATAGAACAAGAGATTTTATATTGCTGGGTTACAGCCACCCTGGTAAGTGAAAGTCAATGGTTCAATTCAGTTACCTCAATAGGAAAGTTAAAGGACCTTTACCCAAGAATGATTTGTGCTATAGCCCGTTTTCTTTCCCTTTCCTTTACCCCAGATTGAGAAACATTCCAGAAATGTGCGGGTGTTCTGGGATACAAAATAATATTCAGTATAAGTTTGTGTAGGGGAATTGTTGACTTATGCAGTGATGGTTTAAGGTAACTATGATATGTGATGTGCTCAGACCATCTGTGTCACTGCTACACCAGTCTGTGGAATCAGCTGTTGCATTGGCCAGTACACCAAAATTTATTCCATTTCACTAACGCCATTCTCAGAATCACTTTGATTTAAACAGAGCTGACATTTATACCATGGCTCATCACCAGACAAATTACTTAAGAAGTAGTTGCTATGCAGACAGCCAAAATAAGGATAGAAATCATCGAATGATACTGCACAAAATTAGACTGTTCAAAATTTGCCTGTGTAAAACATGGAGAAACTAATCAGCCCAATGGCCCAGCAGTTTTTCTTTTTCTAAAATATCTATCCAATTCCCTTTTTTTACAGTTGTTATTGAATTTGCTTCTACTATCCTTTTAGATAATACATTCCAGATTGCTATCAATTGCATTCTCCTCAAAATTCTCCTCAACTCCCTTCTGACTCTTTGTTCTGCCTAAAATCTGAGTCTTCTACTTACCTATCTGGAAACCACATGCCTCATCCATAACTTCCTACAAGATTCCAGATTTAATGTTGAGGATTCTTACACCTACTTCCTCCTGACTGTTCACTACTCTGGTACCACCTCCTCTAGTGGGTCTGTTCTACTGATTGGTACAGAACGCCCCCAGAATGATGATGGAACTGTCTGAGACACTGGACCCAAGGCAAAGAGAATATGGCTGTCGCACTTAATACCAGATGTAGGTGAGAACAACTTTGCAGGTTTGACTAAGAATGCTGTAGCTGTGTAGTACCCAGTGTCGAGGTCAATGCTGAGTGATCAATCAAGCATTTTTACTCTTATTCATCTTTTTAATAATTTGATTTTGATATGTTTGAGTGACTTGCAGGTCATTTCAAAGCACAACTAATAATCAACCCAAATTGCTGTAGATCTGGAGCTCCATGTAGGTCAGACCAAGTAGGCAAGGCAGATTTCCTTCTCTCTGAAGCAGATGTGTTTCTATGACTGTACAGGAATTTTGTGGTCATCATTATTGAGATAAACTTTTCATTGCAGATTTATTAGCTATTGAATTTAAATTGCTGTGGTCACTTTGAACTTAGATCTCTAGATCACTGACCTGTCCATCTGCATTGGTCCAGAAGCATCAGCACAATGCTGCATTCTACTAATGGTACACTCAGTGATCAGCATCTCTGGATTATTGCCCTAACGAAAGCTACCTTCTTCCTTCTCAGGAAGCCAGCTGCTTGCTCTTCTGGTCCCCACTCTCATTTCGTATCTGCTGGATGAGAAGACTTTCGGCTCAGCTCCCACAGCCTCCAAGGGTCTTCATGAACTTGCTCTGCAGGACCTCATGCGCATTGGTCCCCTCTACCCTAGTGCCTTCAAGGCAGTGATGGGGGCAGCACCTGAACTCAAAGCCAAGTTAGAGGCTGCTATCCGAGCTAGCCAAGCCAGCTCCCGGGCCAAAGCTGCGAGCCAGCAAGCTAAACCAGCTGTGCAAGCTGCACCCACCATCAAGCTGAAGACAAGCTTTTTCTGAAATTAATTGGTGGTGTTTTCACATTGGTACATCTCTACGACTTGGAAAAGTATTAAACTTCCCCTTCCCTATTGTTTGAGTTAACTCTTCTGATGTCTTCTGTACAGGTTATGATTTCTGTTAGCTTGTAAATTGTTCAATGAAGAAAGCAATTTGGGTTTAAAGGTTTAAAATTGTTTCTGTATAGATATCACAATTATATCACAAAGAATGTTATAAATAAAGAGGAAAAGATTTTTTTTAAAGAGTATTGTCATTTTTAAAATCATTTGCAGTGACCTATCTCTTGTGTAACAATTCAGTGTGTTACTCCTACTTCAATATATTTCTGTTCTTATAGATCATTGAAACTACCTCATTAAAAATAAAAATACCCATAACAACTGCCTGTCACATGGTTGCCTGGTACTGTCATCCTTTGTTCACTTGGCTCTGATTACAAAAGTCTTAAACTCAAACTTAATGTAAATTTCACTAGAAACATTCTACATCTCCTGCATTATCTTTTTGACTTTTTACATCAGTGTTTTCTTGAAGGTGTCACCCAAATACCTTCCCTCCAGATCCCCTTGTATATCTGAATGCAAATGATGTAATTGATACATTTTGGGAAATATATTCAAAATACTTGTATCAGTATCAGGAAGTTTATGCTCAGTCATGTTTTTGAAATTATTCAAGAATATTAGAGGTGGAATTTACAACTCTTTATGCATCAACAACAACATGCATTTAAATTGTACTTTTTTAACTTAGTAAAATAAACCTAAACACTTCTAGGGAGTATTGTCAAGCAAAATTTGACGCTAAACCGCATGTGACATTAGGACAGATTACCAAAATCTTGGTCAAAGATGTAAGCTTCCACGAGGGTCTTCTAAGTGGATGGATGTTGGGGAGTTCCAGACCTTAGGCCATGCCCTTATCTGCCTAAGACCTGTCAGTGGTTATGATTAAAACTAGAAGTATGCAAGAGGCCAGAACTGGAAGAGCCACCTTTAGCAATAGATATTCCAGAGATGGAGAGGCACCACGGCAGCATGGAGCTTGATGAGATATTGTAGTTGAAGCGATACCAGATTGAGAGCCAATGTAGATCAATGAGCATATTTGTATTAGATAAGCAGGACCTGGTTCAAAATCACTTCATCTGAACTATCAACATTCTTTCTCCTCCCAACACTACAACCCTCCCCTCCCACTATTGCAAAATGCTGTCCCCCTCCACAGTTCAATTTGGCCCTGATGAAGACTCATCTAGACCCGAAACCTTAGCTTGCTTTCTCTCAGTGAATGCTGCCTGGCTTGCTGTAATCTCTAACATTTTTTTTTTCCAGTTCAAATTCCAGCATCTGCAGTAATTTGCTTCTACTTGGTTCGAGTAAAGTTCATCTTTTAAAGAGAGATTGTCAAATAAAATCACATTACTGCTCAGTTCACATCTGTAGTTTGTTTTTATACCTTTCAGAAACCATACTAACCTGAGAAAAGCTGTCCAATTTTATTTCATTTATCAAAATTTGTCTTTTAAAAGGAAATCTCTAATCATACTGTCTGTTTTGTTGAATAAAAATGTAAACATTCTACTTATCCACATCAGTGTGTGAGGGATATAGACAAAATGTCTTTACTCATCTTAATTTATCTTCTATTATAAGTGGTTTCATGGTGAAAACAAAGCAAGTCTCTTATTGAAAAGGAAGGTGAGAGATGACTGTTCTCCAACTTGCCCTGAGGAGATTTTGCTTTTATTCACAGGATTCAATGGCACAAGCAAGACCAGTATTTATCATCCACATCAATTTGCAGCTTGCCTGTTTCAGGGGGCATTTAAAATTCAACCACATTGCTGCGGGTTTGGAGTCAGATATTGGCTAGGCAGGGTAAGAATAGTATATATCCTTCCATAAAGAACATTGTAAAAACCCACTTGATTGACCAATGATCTAGAAATTAGAATTACTACAGTGTGGAAACAGGCCCTTCAGCCCAACAAGTCCACACTGACCCTCTAAAGAGTAACCCACCCAGACCCATTCCCCCTACCCTATGTTTACCCCTGACTAATAACCTACATTATGGGCATCTTAGGATGGCTGATTCACCTAAGCTGCACATCTTTGGATTGTGGGAGGAAACCCACACAGATACGGGGAGAATGTGCAAACTTTACACAGTCACCTGAGGCTGGAATCAAATCTGGGTCCCTAGTGCTGTGAGGCTGTAGTGCTAACCACTGAGCCATCATGCCACCCTTAAATAGATGCATTTAATTATTTGAATCTAAACTGCACTGGTGGAAACAAACTCCCATTTAGGGCAGCACGGTGGCACAGTGGTTAGCACTGCTGCCTCAGCACCAGAGACCCGGGTTCAATTCCCACCTCAGGTGATTGTGTGGAGTTTGCACATTCTCCCCGTGTCTGTGTGGGTTTCCTCCGGGTGCTCCGGTTTCCTCCCACAGTCCAAAGATGTGCAGGTTAGGTGAATTGGCCATGCTAAATTGCCCGTAGTGTTAGGTGAAGGAGTAAATGTAGGGGAATGGGTCTGGGTGGGTTGTGCTTCGGAGGGTCGGTGTGGACTTGTTGGGCTGAAGGGCCTGTTTCCACACTAAGTAATCTAATCATTGCCTGATTATTAGACCAGGCTTTGGGATTATGTTTTCAGTTAAAATAACAATGCTGCCATATATATTCTCAGTAATGGGAGGAGAGTTGGTGGAGGATTGAAAATGAGGTGAAAGCAAGGACAGACAAGAAAACTAGGAGTTTTGATGGTCATACAAAGGGAAGACAAAGTAGGGCTGGAAAAGGGAGAGGGGTGGGAGGTCTATAGATATGGGAGCAGAATTGAGCTATGTGGCCCTTCAGTCTGCTTGACCATTCAAGCATGGCTGATAAGTCTTAACCCCATTCTCCTGCCTTCTCCCTGCACCCCTTCTTAATCAAGAACGTATCGATTTGACATAAATAGTCTCCCCTACTAGTGGAAACATTTTCTCCATGCCCACTCTATCCTGGCCCCTCAGTATTCTGGAAATTGCAATCCGAAACCCCTTCATCTTTCTTCTACTTCTGCCCTGAACTCCCTCGAAGCACATCCTTTCTTAAAAACAAAACTGCTCACAGTATTCAAAATACAGTCTGAACGGAGCCTTATACAGCAGCAGCAGTACATTTCTGCGCTCTTATTTTAGCCTGCTTGAAATGAATGCTAACATTGCATTTGCCTTCCTAATTGCCAACTGCACAAACATGTTAATCTTCAGAGAAACTTGAACTAGGACTCCCAAACCCCTTTGTGTTTCTGATTTCCAAAGCCTTTCCCCATTTAGAAAGTAGTCTATGCTTCTATCCTTCCTACCAAAATGCATAACCGTGCACTTTCCCATGTTGTATTTTAACCACCACTTCTTTTCCCATTTTTGTAGCCGATCCAAATCCTCCTGCAGCCACTCCACTTCCTGAACACTCTCTCTTCATCTATCTTTTTGTTACCTGTAAACCTGGTAACAAGGCTCTCCGTTACTTCATCCAGATTGGTATCTAAAATAAATGTTTGTGGTTCCAACACTGATCCCTGTGAAGCTCTGCTTGTCATTGACTGCCATACTGAAAAAGATTCCTTTATCCCTACTGTCTGCCTTCTGCCCATCAGTCAATCCTCTAACCATACCAGTACCTGGCCCTTCATATCTTGGGCTGTTATTTAAAAGCCTTATATGTGACACCTTATCAAAGGTCTTCTGGAAATCCAAGTAGATCATGTCCACTGGCTCTTCTTTGTCTAACTTGCTCAGTACTTCCTCAAAGAATTTATAGATTTGTCAGGCATGACCTCCCCTTGATGAAGCTGTGCTGACTCTACCATGTAAGTGTACAAGTACTCTGCAACCTCATCCTTTATAATGGACTGTAAAATGTCACTAATGATAGAGGTCAGCTCAACCGGCCTATAATATCCTGCCTTTCGTATCTCTCCCTCTTAAACAGAAGTGTTCCATTAACTGTTCTCAGTCCTCTGGGATTCTCCCTGAGTCCAGTGATTCTAGAAAATTCACCACCAATGCATCTACAGTCTTCTCAGCTATCTCCTTCAGAACTCTGGAGTGTATTCGATCCAGGTGAAAGTGAGGACAGCAGATGCTGGAGATCAGAGTTTAAAATGTGGCACTGAAAAAGCACAGCAGGTCAGGCAGCATCTGAGGAGCAGGAGAATCAATGTTTTGGGCATAAACCCTTCATCAGGAATGGTGGTGGAAATGGGGCTGAGAGATAAATAGGACGGAGGTGGGGCTGAGGGGGGGAAGGTAGCTGGGAAGGCAATAGGTGGATGCAGAGTTGGGGGTGATAGTGATAGTTTGGAGCGGGTAGGTGGGGAGGACAGTTCAAGGGGGTGGTGTGGAATTGGAGGGTTGGATCTGGGGTGAGGTCGGGAGAGGGGAGATGAGGAAACTAGTGAAATCGACGTTGATGCTGTGTGCTTGGAGGGTCCCGAGGCAGAAAATGAGGCGCTCTTCCTCCAGCCATTGGGTGGCTAGAATTTAGCGGTGGAGGCAGCCCAGAACTTGCATATCCATGGGGGAATGGGAGATAGAGTTGAACTGGTCGGCACAGGGTGCTGGGGTTATTTTATGCGTACATCCAGTCTGGGTAATTTATCCACCTTTGATCTTTCAGCTTTTCCAGCACCTTCTCCTTAGTGATGGCCATTACGCTCACCTATGCCTTGTGTCTCAAAGTTCTGGTATGCTACTGGGGTTTTACCTGCACATCCACTAATATCATTTATTGTATCCGTTGCTCCCGATGCGGTCTCCTCTACATTGGGGAGACTGGGCGCCTCCTAGCCGAGCGCTTTATGGAACATCTCCGAGACACCCGCACCAATCAACCAAATCGCCCCGTGGCCCAACATTTCAACTCCCCCTCCCACTCTGCCGAGGACATGGAGGTCCTGGGCCTCCTTCACCGCCGCTCCCTCACCACCAGACACATGGAAGAAGAACGCCTCATCTTCCGCCTCGAAACACTTCAA
>NC_057712.1:40037385-40042023 GCF_004010195.1 Chiloscyllium plagiosum
CACCCTCCTCTAGCTTATCTCTCCATGCTTCAGGCTCTCTGCCTTTATTCCTGATGAAGGGCTTTTGCCCGAAACGTCGATTTTGCTGCTCGTCGGATGCTGCCTGAATTGCTGTGCTTTTCCAGCACCACTGATCCAGAATCTGGTTTCCAGCATCTGCAGTTATTGTTTTTACCCCATATCTGTCCCTAAGTCAGTTTAGTTAGCCATCTTATTAAACTTTTAATTAGACTACTGAATTTTAAACTTTTGAAATGGAGAAGGAAAAGAAAGATTTACCTGCTCTATTCCTATGCTGCCTCTGAATTCCCCAAACTATATACTCACTCAGATTCTGGCTCACTCTAGATGTGATCTCAGCTTCCTGGCCATGCATGTTCAACAGGCTCTCTTAATAAAGCTGAGGACAGCATTAAGGGCCAATCTTCCTTACAAATTACTCCTGAATTACTGTTTGAAGCCATAGATGGCTTGTTATCCTGCCAGGCTAAAGTGAGGACTGCAGATGCTGGAGATTAGAGTCGAGAGAGTGATGCTGGAAAAGCACAGCAGGTCAGGCAGCATCCAAGGAACAGGAGAATTATTGTTTTGGGCAAAATTCCTTCATCAAGAATCATCAGAACCTTTTCTGATGAAGGGCTTTTCCCCAAAACGTTGATTCTCCTGCCCTTTGGATGCTGCCTGACCTGCTGTGCTTTTCCAGCACCACATTCTTGTTATCCTGCCACCCTATAACAACCAAAAGAAGTATTGAGTGAAAAAGAAAAATTGGCAAACCAAAATTTAGTGAGCAAAGGCAGACTAAGTGCAACATTAGATTCACCAGCCAGACCCCATCTGGGGCCATGTCTAAGGAAGGACATAGCAACCCTCTTAGTGGGTGCACTGCACATTCACCAGAATTATAATAGGGCTCTGCTATGAGGACAAGTTGCATAAACCATATTCCCTAAAATGTTGAGCATAAACTCCATGGAGGGTTTAAGCTTATTTGGTAGGAGATTGGGAACCCAGTTACATCTCTATAAACGAGACAAAGTACAGAAAGATTTCAGAGAGCAATAGCACTAGAATAAAAATTCTAAGGTGGGATCAGACCAGCCATGGATGGCACAGTGGCTCACTGGTGAGCACTGCTGCCTCACAGGGCCGGGGACCAATTCCGCCCACTAATGACTGTCTGCATGGAGTTTGCAGATTCTCACCCTGTCTGCTTCGGTTTCTGCCGGGTGCCCATTGTGTTCAGGGATGATTAGGTTAGGTGTGTTAGCCATTGGAAATGTAGGGTTACAGTGAAAGGGTAGGGAGATATGTCTGGTTGGGATGCTGTTTGGAGGGTTGGTGTGGATTTTTTAGGCCAAATGGTTTGTTTCCACACTGTCGGGATTCTATAAATTAGACTTACCATGTATATTTGTGAATACATGAGTAGTTTGGTGTACAATTGGTCACACAGGAATAAGTTTAGGTGATAACTGAGACCTTGCTGAAAGAAGGTTTGGATCCCAAATATTCCTAAAAGTAGGATGTTCAGGAAAGATAAAGGAGGAAAAAAAGGAAGAGGACCAGCACTTTTGGATTAGGAGAATATTGCAATATGGGACAGAGAGGATTCACCAGACTCAAAACGTTAACTCTGATTTCTCTGCACAGATGCTGTCAGACCTGCTGAGTTTTTCCAGCAACTTCTGTTTTTGTTTCTGATTTACAGGATGCACAGTTCTTTAGGTTTTCATTGTTTGAAGGTTTGTTCTCAGAGCAGGTTTCTGCAATATGCACCCTGATTTTGCACAACACATAATCAGATCTACTTTCATTTCCACTCACATATTCAATCCTACTCTCATATCAATAGCTATTCTAAATCTAATTCCTGTACCTCTTGTGATTTTATAATCACCTGAGAGGTGAGACAGGTATTGGTTTCATATCTTTCAATGTAATTATAGCAGTTCTGATAATACAGCACCCAATTTGCACTGGATTGGAAGATTACCTGATCAAGTATCTAGAGAGGAACATGAAGTTATGGCCTTCTGTCTCAGATACTGGACTATTTTTCCTCCAATTATTTACAAGATTTTCACCCTCGTCTTTCTCAACTATTTTTGTTATATTCCCTCTACATTTTTTGGTTTTGGGTTGGTTTTATTTTAAATTATTATTCCAATAATTATCTTTATTTTCTTCATTTATCCACATTTTCTTCCTGTTGGCCGAGTCTGACCTGTATTGTAGTCACCTCGCTATTGTACATATCCTGGTGTACTTTCCCCCAGACCCGCTCCTCCTTCTACCAATTTATCTAAGTTAATTCCATTAAATCCTCATTGAAGTTGGCTTTTGCCACAGTTAAACATCTTGATCATTGGCTGCTCCTTCATCTTTCCAATTTTCAATTCAAGCCTAGTATTTTCAAGGTTCTTATCTACATGTACCCCTACCCTAACCTTAGCAAATTATTTCACTTCATCTAGTTAGCGTGTTTGTTTAAATGAAACAAAAGGAGAAAATGTCATAACTGCACATGAGAAATTCAGCAGTTATGAATAAATGAGACTTGGCTGATATAGAGGTTAAATGACCGGCGGTGTATTTATAATACTTTCTATTCTTAGCTTACATTTTCAGCTTTTACAATTTTTTTAAGCAAAACTAAAGATAGAAGACATAAGATAGCATGAAGAAAATAGTGTAAACACTTCAAGTCTTTCATCAAAACAATGCAGCCAATTTAACCTGACACAAACTCAATTTCACAAATTCTGAATTGTTAAAGAAATACCTGCACATATGTAATTTTTTCAGGACTATAGCAACCCTCAAAATGCTTTACAGTCAATAATGGTACATTATGCAAAAAGAGTGGTAGGGATAAACCAGGAAACTTCAGGTCAATATGTCTAAGTATTGGAAAACTTTCTAAGGGACAGAATTAATCTACTTGGAGAGTCAAGATTTTCCAACATGGCTTTGTCAAGGTCAGATTATATCGATTAAGTTTTTTTGAGGAGTTGGCTAGGTGTGTAGATGAGAGCAGTACAGTTGATATAGTCTACATAGACTTCAATAACTCTTTTGACAAGGTCTCGCAAGGCAAATTAAAAAGCAAAGAGTCCTTGGGATTCAGGGCAATTTGACAAATTGGATCCAAAATTGGCTTAGTTGCAGGATAAAAGGAAGATAACATAAACAGCTAATCAGATGAGCTGAACAGTAGCAAATAAAATTTAGTCCTGAAAAATGTGAGGCGATTTTTGTTTATTTCAAAAATATACTTTATTCATAAAACAATATTTTGGTATCTGTACAATTGGTGATGCCATTCATATTTATACATTGCATTTCTTTACATACAGAGATCAGACTTAATCATTTATATCTACAAGTCTGTATGTTGACCATCCAGATGTTTAGCTGAGGCGTCAGCAGAGCCCAGTTACTGGGTGGGCCCCCTGTTCTTCTTCGGAAGGCATAACTTACATGGTGGTCTTTCCCCACCGCACCTTGGCAGCAGCTGCCCCAAGCTTCAGCACATCCCTCAGCACATAGTCCTGGACCTTGGAAATGTGCCAGTCTACAACACTCAGACGGGGTCAACTCCTTCAGCTGGAAGATCAGCAGGTTTCGGGCAGACCAAAGAGCGTCTTTCACCGAGTTGATGATCCTCCAGGTACAGTTGATGTTCTTCTCAGTGTGCATCCCGGGGAACAGGCTGTAGAGCACGGAGTCCCGTATCACGGAGCTGCTCGGGATTAAACCTCGACAAACACCACTGCATTCCTCTCCAGACTTCCTTTGCATAGGCACATTCCAGAAGGAGGTGTGTGACAGTCTCGTCCCCTCCACAGCCGCTTCGAGGGCAGCTTGCGGTGGGGCAGAGAGTCCAGGCATGAATGAAGGATCTCACCAGCAGAGCCCTTCTCACCACCAGCCAAGCCATGTCTTGGTGCTTGTTGGAAAGTTCTGGCAATGAGGCATTCTGCCAAATGACTTTGACAGTCTGCTCAGGGAACTGCTCGACAGGATCCACCCTCTCCTTTTCCCAAAGGACACTATATGCTGACCACTTCCTGATGGACTTGTGGTCTGATAAGAACAGATTTTTTTACTTCAAAAATATATTTTATTCATAAAAAATATTTTGATATCTGTACAATTGGCGATGGCATCCACATGCATGGGGCGCAGTGGTAGTCTGGCGCACTGACCTCTATACCGCTGAAGCCAAACGTCAACTCGAGGACACCTCTTCCTACTGCCCCCTCGACCATGACCCCACCCTCCATCACCAAACCATCATCTCCCAGACCATACAGAACCTCATCACCTCAGGAGATCTCCCACCCACAGCTTCCAACCTCATAGTCCAGGAACCCCGCACTGATTGTCTCAGCATGCTGCTGCCCCACTGAACTCATCTCTACCTACCTCGACACTGTCCTATCCCCTCTAGTCCAGGAACTACCCACATACGTTCGTGACACCACCCACGCCCTCCACCTCCTCCAAGACGTCCGTTTCCCTGGCCCCCAACGCCTCATCTTCACCATGGATATCCAATCCCTCTACACCTCCATCCGCCATGACCAGGGCCTCCAAGCCCTCCGTTTTTTCTTCTCCAGACGTCCCCAACAG
>NC_057712.1:40043265-40074891 GCF_004010195.1 Chiloscyllium plagiosum
TCCTCTAGCTTATCTCTCCATGCTTCAGGCTCTCTGCCTTTATTCCTGATAAAGGGCTTTTGCCCGAAACGTCGATTTCAAAGCTCCTTGGATGCTGCCTGAACTGCTGTGCTCTTCCAGCATCACTAATCCAGAATCCACATGCATACACCGCACCTCTACACTCAGAGACCAGACTTAATAATTTGTATATACAAATCTGTATGTTGACCATCCAGATGTTTAGCTGAGGCGTTAGCGGACTCCAATTAATGGGTGGGCCCCCTGGTCTTCTTCGGCAGGCATACCTTACATGGTGGTCTTTCCCCACCGCACCGTGGCGGCAGCACATCCCTCAATATGTAGTCCTGGATCTTGGAATGAATGGGAAATGATGCATTTTGAGACAAATAACAAGGCATGGGAGTGTATCTTGAACAGTAGCACCCTCAGAAGTACAGAGGAATAGAGACACCTTAAGAGTATCTGTACATAGATTCTTCAAGGCAACAGGGCATTAGAGAAAGATGGATAAGAAGGCATACAGATTCTTGTGTTTTATTTTTGTTGAGGCAGTGAATCCAAGAGCAAGAAGATGATGATGGAGCTGGGTAAAACATTAATTAGATCTGTTCACTGCATGAGGAAGGATCTCATTGCACAAGGTGCAGAGAGGATTTACCAGGATGTTGTCTGGGCTGGAGTATCTCAGCTATAAGAGAGAATAGATAGGCTGAGGTTGTTTTACTTTGAGCAGAGAAGGCTGTTGGGAGACCTAATAGGTTATGAGGGGCATAGACAGGAAGAAAGTTCTCTCCTTAGTAGAGGGACCAATACTGAAAATGTGTTGCTGGAAAAGCGGAGCAGGTCAGGCAGCATCCAAGGAACAGGAGAATCGATGTTTCGGGCATAAGCCCTTCTTCAGGAATCACTAAATCACTAAAGCCCTTTCTGAAGAAGGGCTTATGCCCGAAACGTCGATTCTCCTGTTCTTTGGATGCTGCCTGACCTGCCGTGCTTTTCCAGCAACACATTTTCAGCTCTGATCTCCAGCATCTGTAGCCCTCACTTTCTCCTAGAGGGACCAATAACCAAGAAGCTTAGAAATAAGGTATGGGGCAGGAGATTTAGAGGGGATTTGAGTTTATATTCACATCGAGAGCAAATACCTGAAATAGTGGCACAGGTGGGAATTCTTACAACATTTGAGAAATATTTGGATGAGCAACTAAAATGCCTTAGTACAGAACACGATGGGCCAAGTCCTAAAAAATGGGATTGGACTGGTGCTTGATGGCTGCCAAAATAGGACAAAGGGTATTTTACCATGCCATAAAACATGATGACTCTATGTACTTTTTAGGTTATAAACAAAGATTTAGTGCAGGAAACCAACAGTAATTTTGTGCACAGCAAGGTCGCATAAACATTACTGAGATAAAGGTCAGAACGTGTTTTTGGTAGAGAGATAAAGATTGGATTAAGTTTTAAATAACAGGTTTGTTATTACCTGTAATTTTTAAAAATTTACTCGAGGGACATGGGCATTTATTGCCCAAGCCTAGTTGCCCTTGAAAATATGGCAGCAAGCTGCCTTCTTGAACTACTGCAGTCCAGGTATTGTAGGAAAACCCACAATGCCTTTTGGTGAAGGAATTCCAGGAGTTTCAGCCAACAACATTGAAGGAATGGCTACATATTTCTAAGTCCGGATGGTGACTGGCTTTGAAGAAAGCTTGTAGACAGGAAGAAACTTCTCTCCTTAGTAGAGGGACCAATAACCAAGAAGCTTAGAAATAAGGTATGGGGCAGGAGATTTAGAGGGGATTTGAGTTTATTTGAAATACGTGATGTTCCCACGTATCTACTGCCCTTGTCCTTCTAGATGGAAGTAGTCATGGGTTTGGAAGGTGCTATCCAAGGATCTTAGGTAAGTTCCTGCAGTACATCTTGTAGACCATAGACACTGCTGATACTGAGCATCGGTGGTGGAGGGAGTGGATGCTTGTGGATGTGACACCAATTAAGTAGGCTGCTTTGTCCTGATGGTGTTAAGCTTGAGTATTCTTGAAGCTCCAGTCTTCCAGGCAAGTGTGAAACATGCCATCACACTCCTGGCTTATTCCTTGTTATTGGTAGGTGGGCTTTAGAGACTCAGAATCTGAGATACTCACCACAGTATTCCTTGCCTCTGACTTGCTCTTGTAGCCATAGTGTTTATATGGTGAATCGTGTTGAGTTTCTTGTCGATGGTAACCCCAATTGATAGTGGGAGATTTAGTGATGCGAGCACTATTGAATGTCAAGGGATAGTGGTTAGATCCACTCTTACTGTAAATGGTCATTGCTTGTCATTTGAATTACTTGCCACTTATCAGGTCAAAAGTTGAAAAATGTGGTGCTGGAAAAACACAGCAGGCCAGGCAGCATCCGAGGAGCAGGAGAATCGACGTTTTGGGTATTAGTCCTTCTTCATTCGTCATTCCTGAAGAAGGGCTTATGCCCGAAACGTCGATTCTCCTGCTCCTCGGATGCTGCCTGGCCTGCTGTGTTTTTCCAGCACCACATTTTTCAACTCTGGTACTCCAGCATCTGCAGTCCTCACTTTCTCCTAACTTATCAGGTCAAGCCTGAATATCATCCAGGTCTTGTTGTATTTGAACATGGACTACCTGAGAAATCACAAATGGTGCAAAACGTTGTGCAATCATTGGCAAACTTACCTTCTTCTGATGTAATGATAAAGGAAGGTCTTTGATGAAGCAGCTGAAGATGGTTGGGCCTAGGGTACTACCCTGAAGAACTGCTGCAGAGATGTCCTGGGGCTGGTGGCTGACCTCCGACAACCACAACATTTTTGCTACATGCCAGGTGTGTCCCCAACCAATACTGTGCTACTGGTAACCAGTTACTCCAGTTTTGTTGGGGTTCTTTGATGCCACACTTCGTCAAATGTAAAGGAGGGAAGGTCTTACGAGGAAAGGCTGAGGGACTTGAGGCTGTTTTCGTTAGAGAGAAGGTTGAGAGGTGACTTAATAGAGACATATAAGATAATCAGAGGGTTAGATAGGTTGGACAGGGAGAGCCTTTTTCCAAGTATGGTGATGGCGAGCATGAGGGGGCATAGCTTTAAATTGAGGGGTGATAGATATAGGACAGATGTCAGAGCTAGTTTCTTTACTCAGAGAGTAGTAAGGGTATGGAATGCTTTGCCTGCAATGGTAAGGATTCGCCAACTTTAAGTACATTTAAGTCGTCATTGGACAAGCATATGGATGTACATGGAATAGTGTAGATTAGATGGGCTTCAGATTGGTATGACAGGTCGGTGCAACATTGAGGGCCGAAGGGCTTGTACTGTGCTGTAATGTTCTATGTTCTAAGAAAGAGGCTTTTTTTATACAGAGTGGTTCGTGTGTGGAATAACTTCCTGAGAAAGTGGTGTATGTTGGTACAATTACAGCATTTAAAAGACATTTGGATAGATACATGAATAGGAAAGGTTTGGAAGGATATGCACCAGGAGCAGGCAAGTGGGACTAGTTTAGTTGGAATTATATTATTATTAGTCATACAGCACGGACTGGTTGGATCAAAGGGTCTGTTTCTGTGCTGTATGACTATAATAATAATAAAAACTGTCACTGTTGACTGGCCTCTAGAATTCAGCCGTTTTTTCCATGTTTCAACTAAAGCTGTAATGAGATCAAGGACTGATTGGCCCTGACCTAACCCAACCTGAGCAAGCAGGTGCTCAGGTTGGAGAGTAGACTTCCGAGTTTAAATTATTGTTCTTTTATTGGCCAAGCCCAACGTTACACTTTTTGACTCAAACACATCTGACAAGAAAACCTTCCATTGGATTTTACTGCAACCCACTCTACCCTTCTGGATGGGCGGGGCAGAGACGGTGCAGATCTACACATGCGCATTGTGGCTCAGAACGCGACGCCCGCCCCGTCAGGGACGCTTCCAGGTGCGTCGGCGGAGATGCGCACGCATGAAATTGGAAATCCAGCGCCGGCGCAAAGCTGGTCGGCTCCGCGTTTGAATCAAAAAGCGCGGCGGGTGGGGATGGGCCCTGGATGACGGTTGGGGACGTCGTGACGTTGGCGACACTAGCGGCTAACTTGAAAAGAACCTGTCAGCGCATGCGTAGGCAGGGTCCTGTTCTGTCCAGGGGGTTTGGCAAAGGACGGGCCGTCAAGAGCGGCAGGAAAACCAGAAATTGCTGGGAAAATTCAGCAGGTTTGCAGCACCAGTGAAGAAAAAGCAGAGTTAACGTTTCGACACCGGGGACCTGTCTTCACAACTTGTCAACCACAGATGCTGCCTGAGCAAAAGGACTGCAGATGCTGTAAATCATAAAACAAAAACAGACGTTGCTGGAGAAGCTCAGCAGGTCTTGGCAGCATTTGTGCAGAGAAATCAGAGTTTACAGTTTCTGGCCCGGCGACCCTTCCTCAAAAACCTTGATTCCCCCCACCCCCCACTGAGGAGTGGAGTGGAGGCGTGGGGTCTGAGGAGGGATTGGGATGGGGTCTGAGACGCGGAGGGGCGGGGTCTCGCAAGGGGGTGGTGGGAAAGGGGGGGGCAGGCTGTTGTGGCGAGCGCGCATGCGCCGCCGCGGTGGGCGGGGGGCAGAGAGAGAGAGCGGCCAACCGTCAGTGGGTGGTTTCTGTTGGTGACAGCGGGGTGAGAGGCGGCGGCAGCGGCAGCAGCGTTATTAACATTATCAACGCCGCCGCCAGCAGCAGCAGCAGCTCGAGCCAGCCGCGGCCATGGAACACCCGGCGCGGTTTAAATTTTAACGGCCGGCCCCGCGTGCGCGCGCCGAGCGGCCAGAGGGGAAATCCAGGGCCGGTGGACTCAGCGAGCACCCGGGGCGGCGTCACTGCCACCCGCGGTCGCAGCCGCCGGTGTGGAGGCCGAGGGGACGGACGAAGGGTTTTGGGCCCCAGCCATGGACGAACACCCGGGAGCCGGGGTGTTCTTCGGCAATAACTCGGTGCTGAGCGGAGGAGGAGGAGGCCCCGGGATTGGCAGCAGGAACCTGCAGCCGGCGCAGCAGCCGCCGGGGCCCGAGGGGGAAGCTCAGAGGCCGCAGTACAACATCCCGGGGATCCTGCACTTCCTGCAGCACGAGTGGGCCCGCTTCGAGATAGAGAGGACGCAGTGGGAGGTGGACAGGGCCGAGTTGCAGGTAAATAACACGCCCCTAGGCTAGGCCGCTCGTCATGCTTGGAACCTCGATTACTGACCTCCTCCCCCCTTGATCAACAGAGTAAGGGGGCGGTGGATACATTAAGATGGCCGCCTGTCAAAAAGGGAAGAAGAGGGTGGTGTTGATTTTTATTCAAAGACCCTCATCTTTGCAGCTTTTCCCCAACGACGATGGCACTTTAAATCAGAGGAGGTTTGCATCAACGCTTCAGATGTAGTGTGTGTAAAAGGTGCCTTCAATAACACTCTTAAACTGAATTGGGCAAGTTATGTGTAGCTACAAGTTAGCAGGACCTTGAAGAAAGAGCAAGTGGGTGTTTTCATTTGAGTTCTTTCCAAGAGCCAGAACAGACACGATGGGTCGAATGGACTCCTGTGTGCCGCCTGGTTATGTGGAATGTTACAGAAAAAATATGGCCAGTTAATTGGTCAGGATTGTCAGTAACTAGCGGGAACAGACTTATGATAGACAACAAGAGCACCAGACGGACAGAGGTTTTTCTTGAGACAGCCAGTTATGATGTGAATGCACTCTCCGGAAATAAAGAAAGAAAACAGATTTATTAGTGGGAACTAGATAAATATTGGGAGTAGGAGGAAATTTCAGGTGTGGCTCATGATCGAGGAGTGCAAGTAACTAGATAGCTCTGTGAAAGAATTGGGAGTGGAATGATCTGTGCGGTGTTGGGAAATCTGTTCACTGAGCAATCACCCACTTTTTCCCTGCCTTTACCCTCACCATTCCTGGTGATCCAGCTTGTATGGATTGATCTGCATTATTTTGCATCTATTAGAATGTTGGTTCTTTCTTGAGTAGTTCTAAAGAACAGTGATTTAAATTGGTTGTACAGGAGCAAGGTTTCATATTGAGTTGAAGGTTCACAAAGAGGAGAGTTACCTTTGGTCTCATTACAGATTTAAACATCAATAATTTAGCAATCTTTGTTCAGCGTTTTGTGTTGTTATCTATCAATGAATCATAGTAACCAAAGGTTACGCAATAACATTCCAAAGGAAGTAAAGCTGTTCTGAATAGCTTAATGCTCTTGTTATATTGCAGAGGATTCCTCATGACGTAACAAAACAAAACCTGAGGAGTTTTTGATTATTATGCACCAATCAGAGCACCTTCCTCTTAAACTTTCAAATGAGTTTATTAGTTGTGAAATTATAGTCATTTACAAGCCTTTGTTGGAATTTCTGAATTTGGCGTATTTTATTGACAAGTCATTATGCTTAATATTGTAGTTCAGGATTGCCTTTCAACAATTTACATTGTGCCTTGAGTATAACATTTTAGTGTTAGGAAAACGTGTTAGGAGAAATTGACAAGTCTGTTGAAAAGAATGATGAAAAAAGTAATTTCTCCATTATTATGATAGAACCAGGCCCAAATTAGAGATCTTAGTTTTGTGTATCTTGTGAGCTCACCGCCATTTACGTATTATCAGGGAGTAACCATGGGATACTGTTCATGCAGCTGGTTCTATTAATATACCTATTGCATTGTTTTCAGGAACCTGCAGGATATGAAACACTCCCAGCTTTTCTATTTGTATAAATTAATGTAAAACCAATAGGAAAGCCAAGATGTTAGTGTACCCTGTTATGCATGAAATATAATTTACTAAGCCAGATATTCTATGCCCCTGGCACTTCAACATTCATTGTCTTTAAGTCTGAATTCTAGAATTACCTATCAATTCAGTATGTGGAAATAAGTCTTCTGGAAGATGGTACTTTCAGTATCTTTAACATATCCCCATTGCTTTCCTGTTGTCTGTTCCCTCTTGAGTTCCTCTGACTTGGTATTGAACCTAGGATTCTGTAAACAATTGTCTTGTTGAAATGTTAAAAGTGCTTACAACAACAATTAATGGCTACTCAAACTTGTATAGAGCAGGGGCATTGTTAAACAAATCTTGACACTTACCCACATGGGGACCACAAGCTTGGGCCACAGTTTTGAATCATTCTACATTCACAGAGCTAGGATTGTGATACGTTGGCAAGGTACAAAGGTATGAGGTTTTCAGCAGAAGGTGAGCGCATTTAGACAATGTTATGAAGGTGGAAGATGGCATGGCTATGTAATTGAAATCTTGCCTCAGGGTTAAAATGACAGGTTTACAGATAACATGGTGAACAATCAGACAGTTGTTAGGGAAAAGAATGGAGTTTCTGGTGGGAGCAAAAACAGTAACTGTGCCATTAATAAAAGTTTCAATCTTGCTGCAACTTTACAATATGCTAATCAGATTGTACCTGATGTACTGTGAGCAGTTTTGGTCTCTTTTATTTAAGCAAAAAATATATTTCATTGGAGACTATTCTGGGAAGTTTCGCAAGGATGCTCCTGGTATGGAGGAATTGTTTTATGAGTGAAGGCTAAACAATTTAGGACTTGCTGGAATTTAGAAGAATGAGACATGATCTCATTGAAACGTACAGGATTCTTAAGGCGCCTAATGGTAAATGCTGAGTGTTTTTCCTTAGGAGAGTCTAACATCAGAGGGCCTACCCTCAGAATAAAGGGGACTTATTCCTGATGAAGGGCTTTTGCCCAAAACGTCGATTCTCCTGCTCGGATGCTGCCTGACCTGCTGTGTCTTTCCAGCACCACACTCTCAACTCTAATCTCCAGCATCTGCAGTCCTCACTTCCTCCTCAGAATAAAGGGATGCTAATTTAAGACTGAGATGAGGAAGAATTTCTTCCGAGGGTTGAGTCTTTGGAACTCTTGGCCATGGAGAGCTCGGCGGACAGAGTCCTTGTGTACATTTATGGTTGAGGCTGGTTGTTGATCAGTAGGGGAATCTAGGATTGTGGGGAAAATGCAGCAATGTGGACATGAGGGATGTCTGATCAGCCATGATCCTATTGAATAGCAGAGCAGGTTTGAGGGACTGATCTCTTTACAATGAGATCATGAATTAATCCAATATTAGGGCTAGTGTAAGTTGCTTTCTGGTTTCTTAGAAACCATCCTGAGACAAACTTCTCACCTAGGCTACCTTTGACCTTTTTTTTCCAGTTGTAATTAAAGCATCCTTGTAATTATTGCCGTACTTTTCTGACAAGCCTCTGTTATTTCTTCCTTCATACTCCATCTTCTCTGTGGTTACTATTAGTGAGCTTACTCTCGCTGTGTGTTGCGAAAATTTGTCTTTGTAATTTCTCATCTCTACCCAAACTGCTTCTACATTCTGGTTTCCTGAACTTGGGTTATCCATCTTGACTGCGATAATACCATCATTAAATTACATAGCCACCCCTCTATCTTTCTGCTGTTTCCTCCACTTGAGGTCAAGTTCCAAGACATCTTCCAGCCATGTCTCTATAATAGCTATCAGATTGTTCTAATTTAGTTCAGTTTACCTTGTCAGTTAATCTATTTTGTTTCAAATGGTACATGCTTTCAGATACAGAGCCTTTACTTTTGCCACTTTATTTTTTGTAGCCTCCAGCCTTTGTACAAATCTAAGAGTAAGCAAACAATCTATTTCTTCCTATTGCTGTTTATCATTTCCCATATAAAGACCCTTCTCTCTTGGATAACTTTCTTTTAAACCAGGTCTTCTTAAATTTGATTCCTTAGTCTCGTAAGAAATAGGATCAGGCTCTTCAGCCCCTCGAACCTCCTCTGTCATTCAATACCATCGTAACTGATCTGACACTTCTCACTTCAACATTCTTGATTTTTCCTCATAACCCTTTGTTTCCCCTACTGTTCAAGAAACTAGCTATCTATCCCAGCCTTAAATATACACACAAGGGCTCAAGCTCCCACAGGTTTCTGTGGCAAGTTGTTCCAAAGACACGCAACCCTCAAGAGAAGAAATTCTGTCTCATCTGAGTCATAAATTGACATCCCTTAATTCTGAACCTATGCCTTCTAACTTAAACTCTCCCATGAGGGGAAACATCCTCTCAACATTTACCCTGTCAGACTCCTTAAGAATCCTGTATGTCTCATTCATCTAACCTCTAGAGTTTCGACCTACTTAATCTTTCACATAAGACAATCTCTATATGCTAAAGATCATCTGAGTAAGCCTCTGAATTGTCTCCAATGAAATAATACCTTTTCTTAACTAAAGGGACCAAAACTGCTCTTAGTTTTCCAGATGTGGTCTCACCAATGTCTTGTATAGTTGCAGTAAGATGTCCCTACTGTAATACTGTAATCTCCCTGAAATACTGTTCAACATTCCATGAGCCTTCCAGATTACCTGCTGCACCTATGTGCTGGCTTTCTGTGTTTTGTACATTAAGTACCCTTTGCTTTGTAGCTTTCTGCAGTTTTTTTTCTCCATCGGCAATACTTTTTTTTAACCTCCCAGAATGAACAATTTCAAATTTTCCCTCACGTTAAATTTCATTTGCCAACTTTTTGTTCACTTAACCTATCAATATCTCTCTGTAAACTGTTTGTATCCTTTTCGCAATCTGCCCTTCCACCTATTTTTGTGTTGTCTGCAAATTTGGCCACAGTACATTCGCTTCCTTCCTCCAAGTCATTAATATGAATTGTAAACAGTTGCGCTCCCAACAATGATACGTATGGAATCCAACTGGTCATGAGTCGCCAACTTTTTTTAAAAATCTCTTATCTCCACTTGCTGTTTCCTGTTCATTAGTCACTTCACTATCTATGTCAATATAGTACCTCCAATACCAGGGGCTGTTACCTTATAACGTATCCAGTGCCTTCTGGAAGTCTGAGTCCAACACATCTGCTGGTCCCCCTCTCTCCACTCTGAGACTTACCCCAAAACACACTCATAAATCATGTAGACACAATGTTCTCTTTCATGAAGCCATGCTGACTCTGCTTGATTTTTCAAAGGTTCTGCTATTGCTGCTTTAATAATTGATTCCAATACTTTTCCAACAATAGATGTTAAGCTGATTGGATTATAGTTACACCCCTTTTGCCTCCTTCACCTTTAGATTAGGGCTGTCATGTTGGCAGGTTTCCAATCCTCTGGTACATCTCCAGAGTCCAAAGATTTTTGGAAAATTGCAACTAATGGACCCATTACCTCTTAGCTACCTAGTTTAAGATCCTAAGATGCAAACCGTCAGGGCCGGTGGATTTATCAGCCTTTAGCCCTGTTAGTTTGTCTAGTACTACTTCTCTCATGATGGTAATGGTTCTTAATTTCTCCCCTGTATTCTTTAGTATGAATGAAATGTTCAAAGTACTTTCCACCACAATACATATTTAATATCTCTGCCATTTCCTTGTTCCCCATAACCATCTCCCCAGATTCATTTCTAAGGGACCTATGTTCATTGTGACCTCTTCCGCTCTAGATACGTAAAGAAGCTTTTACTGTCAGTTTTTACATTCTTTGCTAATTTGCCCGTGCAGTTTATTTTCTCTCGCACATTTTTTTTTAATCCTCCTTTGCTGAATTCTGAATTTATTCCAAACTGAGAGACTATTACTTGCCCGCTTATAAGCATTTTCTTTCACCTTAACTTGCCATGGTTAATATTACCCTCTCTTTGAATGTTGCGTCATATTGTTTGTGAGAGTCATGAGTTACCACCTCAAATGTCTGCTAATGCTTGCTTAGTGACATTCCTGCTAATCTGTCTGAGCAGTTCACGTTACCTAACTCCATCCTAATTTATTGTAAATGCTTCTATTTAAGGTGGAGTTAAATTTAGATACATGAGATGTTGCATTTTGGTAAGGCAAACCAGGACAGGGCTTACACGGTGAATGGTAGGGCTGTAGGGATTTCTTCATGCTAAATGAAGAAATCTAGGGGTACATGTGCATAGTTCCTTGAAAGTACAGTCACCGTAGACAGAGTGGTGAAGTTGCTTGGCATACTTGCCTTCATTGGTCAGAATGTTGAGTTTAGGAGTTGCGGCTACGCAAGATATTGGTGAGGTTACTTTTAGAATACTGTATACAATTCTGGTCGCCCTTCCATTGGATGGACGTTAAATTTGGGAGAGTGTGCAGAAAAGAATTAAGGATGTTGCTGGGACTAGAGGGTTTGATTTATAGGGAGAGGCTAAATAGGCTGGGGCTCTTTTCCCTGGAGTGTCTGAGGCTGAGGGGTGACCTTATAGACATTTATAAAATCATGGATAGGATGAAGAGCCTAGGTGCTTTTTCATACAATGGAACTAGAGGGCGTAGGTTTAAAGTGAAAAGGGCAAGATTTAAAAAGGACCTGAGGAGTAACTTTTACATGCTGAGGTTGGTGCGTGTGTGGGAACAAGCTGCCAGAGGAAGTGGTGGAGGTAGGTACAATCATAATATCTAAAAGGCAACTGGATGGGTATATGAATAGGAAGGGTTTAGAGGGATATGGGTAAATGGGGCTAGGTCAGATTGGGATGTCTGGTCAGCGTGAATTAGTTGAATCAAAGGGTCTGTTTCTGTGACTGTAAGTTACACACAGTTGTTTCCAGCACAAGTTTGTCATTCTCAAACTGACTACTAAGTTCACCATGTAATAATTGCTATTTTGTAGGCAGTCTTTTATTCTAAGGTCGTTTATTAAGTCTGCTGTTTACCCATTTCCAGATCCAAGATAGCATGCTCTCTGGTTTGCTGTGACATGGCCCTTTGAAACTATCTTTAATGCAAGTTATCAATTCATTGCTCATGGTTTTGAGGGCTTTGGATCTGTAGGAAGAGCTGAAATCTCATTGAGTGCATTCAAATATAGAATGCCAGGAAAGATGGATGTACACTTGGGAGATGATCGAGAATTTGAAGACTTTTGAGAGGAGAGGGAGGTTGAAAACAGGTGATCAACTTGTAAGCATAAATGTGTTGAGTTAATTATTGAGGAGGGAGTGATGGTGGCAGATTCTAAGTACACATAGTATGCAAGTTGATTGAGCTAATGTGGGAGCTGGGAAGGAAGTTGGGTCATCAGGAGGTGGATCCCCTAAACAATTAAAATAGTTTTCAAAACTCAAATTGCATCTTGCTCAAAGGTCTGTCGTCTTATTGTAAAGCTGGTAGTTATGGATCTGGCATATGAACAATTGATGTCTTAACGTAATCATACAAGAATACCCAGTGTTGGAATTTTTGTTGCGATTTTTCTATGTAGCATGCTGGACCAGTATAGTATGATGACTGTGCTATGGAAAGATGATGTGAGCAATCTGGACATTGTTTTATGTGTGGAAAAAGGGGTCTTTTTACATAAGTTGGGCACTTGCTTTTTATTCTGTTGTGAGCTAGTGTTGTTTCTTTGCCAGTTTTCATATTACACAAATATAATCAATGTCACCAGTTAAAACCACATGCAACATAGTTGGTTAGTAACTGAGGAAAGCTAGCAGAGCTACTGGCAGAGAAAGAACAGAAATGAAATGCATTGAATGTATGTTGTACCATAACAACATTATTTCTTGGATGCGCCTATACTTCGATATCCGATTAATTTTCACTATATAATGGTTGTTAATTAAGAGACTTCATACACTTTGAATCTTGACCTTTTTATAAATATTATACATTATTTCCTCTTCATTCTCTGCAAGTATTAAGTTTCTGCAGCTAAGACTGTTCTTCCTAAAAAAAAATAAACCAACATGCATACAAAACATCTGAAGGCAATAGGTGAATGAGAAATCCATTCTCCTTTTGGAGTATGCACCAGAAATAGTTTTGAGATGTCATGGTACATTTTTGATATCTATGAGCTATTTTACTTTGGATTACTTATTATTTTGAGTTGAGGTAACTTGTGCTATCAAAAGCAAAAATGAACAGGAGATAGATTACAGAATCTAACTTTGTGTCATCTATTCTGTTCATTGATGTTGAGTCATGAGTGATGACAAAGCTTCAGATAGGAATGAACCTCACTGATTTTTTTTTTTTAAGTTCCTGATTTCTAAAACAAAATAGAAACCTGAAGGCCATAAGACTAGGAACACAAGTAGCCATTCAACCCATCAAGTCTGCCCTACCAATCAACCGATCTGATTGGTCGATCTGATATTTCTCAACTTCACAATCCTATCTTTTCTCCATAACCCTCAATTCCATGGTTTATTTTAAGTCTGTCTCAGCCATGAATATATTAATGAAACAGCCTCGACAGTCCTCTCCTGTAAAGAATTCCACAGAGCCACTACCGTCTGAAAAGAAATTCCTCCTCACTTCTGTTTAAGTATGTCACCCCTTACTTTGAGTTTAAGGACTCTGGTCCTAGACTCTCCCACAATGGGAAACAACTACCCAGCATCTACTCTGTTAAGCCACCTTAAATCTTGTCTTTCAATAGGTTCATCTCTGATTCTTCTAAACTCCAATGAATAGATGCCCAACCTACTCAACCCTCCTTGTAAAATCCCTCCATGCTTAGGATCAAACTAGTGAACCTTTCCTAAGTGGCCTGCAGTGGCTGTACATTTTTCCTAACTATAAGGGGACCAAAAGAATTCAAAATATTTTAGATGTGGTCTAGCTAGTGCCTTGTATCATTTTTTAGCAAAACTTCCCTGTTTTTATTCTCTATTCCCTTGGAAATAATTACCAACATTCCATTTGCCTTCCCTGTTACCTGCTGAACTTGATCCTAGCTTCTGTGATTTATGCACGATGACCCTCAAATCCCTCTGTGCTGCAGCTTTCTGCAAATTTTTTTTTCTATTTATATAGTATTTCAGCTCCTGTATTCTTCCTGCCAAAGTGTATAAACTCCCATTTTCACATTGTTTTCCATCGAGCAAGTTTTTGCCCATTTACTTAACTGTCTTTATGCCTCTGTAGACACCCTATCGTCTTCACCACTGGCCTTCCAACCTATTTTTGTCATCTACAATCTTGGCACAAGTGTATTCATCAACTTCATCCAAATCGCAAATGCATAGTATAAATAATTGTGGCCCAAACAATGGTCTTTGTGGCACTCCAGGAGTTGCATTTGACATGCTTAAAATACCCCCCCTTATCTTAAATGTGTCTTTTATCATTTATTCAATTTTCTAGCCATGACAGAGTACTACCTTCAGTACCATGGGCTCTTATCAAGTAGGCTTATATGCTGTGCCATATCGAACATCTTTTGACAATCCAACTTTATTACATCAACTGGTTCTCCTTTGTTTATGCTGTTTATTCCTTCATTCTAGGCTACACTGGAATAGGTCCCTTGCTAATACTTAAATTTTGTAATTCATCTTTCTCCTCATATAAAACTGAACTGATGTCTTGTAAAGATATCAAGTTTCAAGTGTGCTGGTAAGAAGGTGAATTGAAGTCATCAGGCAAATGACCAAGTTGTGCCTGACTGATCCTAAACTTGAATTTTAAAACTCTGCTTGTAGCTTTCAGTTTTTTTTCATTGTGTTTACGGGTTTTTGAGCCTTGAAGGATGATTATGGGCAGATGATGATGCCTTGGGGCTTGATTTCAAAGTATGCATATGATGTGGAAAGATAAAGGTTATTACATTTTGAGTATAGAAAGAATGAGAGGAACATCTAAGAGCAATGACTGGCAAAGAACTAGGGAAGGGATGGTTACTGCTTGTGTGAGCTGTGGCCTCTAATCGGACAATTCTTTTAAAAATAGGAATGTCAGGGAAATGCTAGTGAGCCTTCCAGTTGGAGTAGTATTGAAGTTATGGACAGACTTGGAATTAATTGAGGTATGGCATACAATTTTATGAAATCAAGTAACTTCTTAACAAAAGAGCTGGTATTTTTCTAATAAATTGCATCAAAGCTTGAAGTTTAATCTCCAAAACGATGAGCTTTTTTTTTTGTTGTGTTGGATAATCTTGATAGCTGTACCAAATTCATTAATACCTTAATAGTGTCATGTTTTTGTTTGAGGAACTACCTTTATGTTATGTGAATAAATTTTTAATTTGAATTGATTAAATGTGATTAATAACTAAATACTGTAACCGGGGATTGAAAATAGTTGTGAAAGTTCAAGTTTTAGCTGCCTTTTTGCCTCAGTTCACTTTTATGTGGCTTTTCTGTAATTATATTCCAAAATGGCACACAGATTTGCTTGAAAAATGAAGTAAAGGTGTTTATGAACTTATATCCATTGCGGTTAATGTGGAAAGAGGATTGAACCATGACAGTAGAATGGGTGTACGGCAATAGATACATTCTAGATCCATTTTGCTGTGTTTGTGTGAAGATCCGAATACAAATCTTTACACCAAGAGCACAGATGTCAGTACTTCAGATGATAAAAGTTGGATGTAGAATTATGTTATTTTGGAATAATGGAGAGACCAAGAGGTGATTTTGACTTCACAGACGAGATGGTGAATTAATAAGGAGCTCAATTGTAACACATTATAATAACTATCTCTGTGGAACCATTTGTGTAAAGGTTAGTGAATTCATTAACTTGGAACTTGCTCCATTGCAGCAGGATCAATGGATGAGAGAGGAATATAAATGATGTATATGTGGTGATTCCTCCTATTAAATAAAGTATATTGATCTTTAAGCTATCCATTACTGCTTCAAGTTCAAATATATGTAGTTAAGAATTGGATGTGTGGGTGATTTAGCACACAGAAGTTCTGGGGTGAGAGTACTTATTTGAGGAAGCAGTTTTCGGGTCTTGAATAGGTCCTCCTTAAAGGACATGAGATTTAGGCAGGTAATTGCACTGTATCTTGGATGGCAGATCTTTCAAATAATGCACAAAGTGTGTGCCCCATACTGCAACAGGGCTTGTGTTGTACAGTGGTAGTGTCCCTCTTAGCCACGGGTTCAAGTCCCAACTGTAGAGATGTACCAACTCAGACACCTCTGAGCAGGTTGATTGGAAATTTGGGATATGTATTTAAATATAGCTTTTATATGTTACATTTGGAGAATAGTTACTATGAAATCAGGAGAGTAAGAAGTAATTATAAATGAAAATAATTGCCTTTGTGTTAGGAATACAGAGGAATTTTATCATTTGTTAATGCAATAAGTTGGCTGTATAATTACAAAGCTTCTGGAACATTCCTAATATAGGAGTGTCCAAACGTTTTAACACAATGGAGCATTCTGGTCCACAGGGGTTTAGAGATTGCATGTCAGTAATTACAATACATAAAATACGATGAAGGATTGTCTTCGACATGGTGTTCCCTTGGAGTGCTGCTTTGCAGCTTCATCAGAATGGTAACCTGGGTTTTCGAGGATTAATGAAGACCATTTGTAGGGACTTGATTTGTATTCCATTGATTATAGGAGAAAGGAGTTGATCAGAAACAAAAATGAAAAATGATGGAAATACTCGGCACAGCAGGCAACATCTGTGGAGAGAAGGAGTAAATGTTTCAGGGTTCAATAATCTTAACCGTAATAGCATAATAAATAGTAGCAGCATTACGTCATTTGTTCCTTTAGAGTCTGCTCTGCCATTTGATCATGACTGATATGTTTCTCAAACCCGTTCTCCTGCCTTCTCCCTGTAAAACTTGATCCCCGTACTAATTAAGAACCTATCTATCTCTGTCTTAAATACACTCGATGACTTGGCCTCTATAACCTCTGCAACAATGAGTTCCACCGATTTAATCACCCTCTGGCTGAAGAAATTCCTTCTTGTTTCAGTTGTAAAGGGTTTTACCTTCACGCCAACTAGCGTTGGGTTCTAGTCTCTCCAACTAGCAGAAATATCTTCTCCACATCTACTGTATCTAGGTCTCCTGAGATCTGGATGGGATGCTCCTGTTCAGAAAGCCAGTGCAGACTCAACAAGCTGAATGATCTCTTTCTGTCCTGGAGGGATTCTGTGACTCTTGGTATATTTTAAAGTGCGTGTATGGTGACTCGGAAGCCAAGAGCAGTTGTGGATAATTTATAATACATAAATGCAAATTAATGTGAAAATAGTGTTGGCTGAACAGAATATGTATTGACAAACTCTTTAAATTTTTATAGCTGGAAATCCAAGCTTTACTGACAAATGGCAAGTAACATTCATGTCACACAAATTCCAAGCAATGATCACCTCCAATAGTAGACCATCTAGGAGTCACCATTGCCCAAAAGCTCAACTGGACCTGCCATATAAACTGGTGCTACAAGAGCTGGTCAGTGGCTAAGAATTCTCATACAATACCTACAGTGTGGAAAGAGGCCATTCTGCCCAACAAGTCCATCGAAGAGCATTCCACCCAGATCCATCTTGGTAACCATGAAGTTCCCATCGGCTTAGCAGTTTAATGAAATATGTTTTTGGTGTAACCCAGCAAGTTGTGACAGTATTGATGATTTAAGTCTAGTGTAAGTCCTCGGAGCTGCAGCTTAATGAAACTGGATAATGAATCAAGGTGATGTGCATCCTGATTTTTGACACTTTCCAGATGGGAGAAGCTGGAAACGCTTTACAGTTTTAAAAAAATTGTTATGCCCTTCATTTATAACTGTTCCTTGCAAATTACAAGGCAATTATGAATATTCCTATAGAATTCTCAGAATCCCTACTGTGTGGAAACAGGCTATTTAGCGCAACAAGTCCACACCGACCCTCCAGGTGTATCCCACCCAGACCCAATCCCCTACCCTGACTACATTTCCCCTGACTAATGCACCTAACCTCCACATCCCAGAACATTACGGGCAATTTAGCATGGCAAATTCACCTGACCTGCACACCTTTGAACTGTGGAAGGAAACCAGAGCACCCAGAGGGAACCCACGCAGACAATGAAAGAATGTGCAAACTCCACATAGTGGAATCTGGGCCACTATATGTACAGCAAAGATTCACTAAAGGATAATTCCTGTAAACTCAGCCCTGATTCATTCCTAACTGAGGCTGTGACATCCTACTGTTCTCATCCTCTTGAATAAGTTTTGTGAATTATTTGCTTTATTATTTTGAATAGTAAACTGAGATTGATTTAATTCAAGCAAGATAATTAATCACAGCATTTATGACATTCATGCTTGAACACTGGCAGATATCATAAGCACCAACCTTTAAAGTTGACTCCCCTCAAAATGCTTTGAGTTGATTTGCAGATTTTATTGTTGGATCCATTTCTTAGACTCGAAGATTGTTATGGTACCATGTTTCTTGTTATTAAAATGTCTAAATACTGTAAGATGAACTTTCTATTGGTAGTTTCTAAAATTGCTGTTAATCTGCATTGTGTTTTTTGCCAAAAAGCTTGCTTTTTTCATGACTTTTATTACAAAATGAATTAATTCTGTGTGAATAATTTTAACAACTTTCTCTGGAATAATTTATCCTAATTGTCCTAAAAATGACAATCCAATCTTAATTTGCCTGTGAATGAGTCACTTATTGCTCAGCAGTCAGCACTCTAAAGAAAACTCTGTGTACAGTTTCATTTCCTTTTTCATGGAGTAAAATCTAAAAGTTTACTGTTGTTACTTTTTAGGTTCTATTCATTGAGGAGAAAATGAGGTCTGCAGATGCTGGAGATCAGAGCTGAAAATGTGTTGCAGGAAAAGCGCAGCAGGTCAGGCAGCATCCAGGGAACAGGAGAATCGACGTTTCGGGCATAAGCCCTTCTCCAGCAACACATTTTCAGGTTCTATTGATTGTCAACCTGCAGATCTCACTTTTAAACTGATTTAAAAAGTGAAGTCTAATGCTTGGAACAGATGGCATTGAAATGATTACTGTTAAGCACTGTAAAGATTTGTATTTTGGGGCAGATGGTCTAATTAATTCTAAAAAGCATACAAATTGATTCAATTTTTAATAATGTAATTTTTCAAAAGATGTTTAGCATCCCTTTGCTTCATGCAAATTTACAAATTGAGTCGATCCCTTGAGCCAGCTCCACCATTCAGTAAGATCATGACTGGTCTGATTACTCCACAATCCTTCCTGTCTGGAAAAACTGTCACACTCTTGCTGATGAAGAATCACTGGTAAAGTGATAGTATTTAACAATGAATTTTCTAGGATAAAAATGGAGGGAAATCTTTAACACTAACTTCTTGCACTGTGCCCATTATGATGAGTATAGAACAAAGAAAATTACAGCGGGGACAGGCCCTTCGGCTTCCAAGCCTGCGCCAATCCAGATCATCTATCTAAACCTGTCGCCTATTTTCCAAGGATCCGTATCCCTCTGCTCCCTGCCCGTTCATGTATCTGTCTGGATACATTTAGAAAAGACGCTATCGTGCCTGTCTCTACCACCTCCACTGGCAACACGTTCCAGGCACCCACCACCCCTTGCGTAATGAACTTTCCACACATATCTCCCAAAGAACAAAGTGGATCTGGAATACTAATACCTCCAGCCCTCGAACATAAAGAACAGCATCACCATCTAACGAGCAGAGCTGCCTGGATCAGGGACAAGTGCGTGGTGTTGATGGTTACCTGGGGGGTGGGGGGTTCCCTCATTTGGGGCCAGTTATTTACTCAGGAACAGGGCAGGGGACGACAGGATTTTTTTTTGTGTGGCCAAACATGGTGCCCACTGGTGGATTTAAAATCCGAAAATATTGGGATTATCGCACTGCAATTAGTGGTTTCGTGGCTTGATGTGTCCCAAAGCTTCAGGACAATGTGATCCTCTTTGTCTCATTATTCTACACCTCTCCAGGAGATAAGACAGAGTCTTGCTTAGCATTTACCACAGGAAGAGGCATTTGGGCCTGAGTCCTGTTGTTTATGGTCTGTTACGCCCACTCTTCATCTGAACCCAGCAGCATAGATCCCAATTCCTTTTCCTACCTCCCTTTAAGAGCTTTGATGTTAATTGTGCTGTGGTTGTGACAACATGCAGACTTTGGTTACTTTAAAGTGTGAATTCAGGTGTGCCTATTGATGAGTTTAACCTGAGGGTCACCATATCTCAGGCAAGGGGAGAGGTTGAGAAGGAGCATGACGTAAGATACAGAGCAGATTAGGAAGCTTACATTGATCCCCGTGGGTATATCCCATTGCGAAAAACCTGGTGTGAATGTCAATTTTAGTAATTAAAAATTGAAAGTGTGGTGGGATGGAGTAGGAGGCTATGATTAGCTAATAGCTACTGATTTGTGCTACCTAACTCTGAATCCCACCTTCCACTCTAAGGAGAGCTCTGAATGCAGTATTTATAATGTGTTAAGTGTTGATTGGGCGTTCCTTGTTAGACAAGGAAATCAAAAGTTATTGGAGGTAGATGGAAGTGTAAGATTCAAAACAAACCAATCAGTCATCTTTCTGAATATTAGAGCAGGCTTGAATGGTCTACTTGTCCTATTCTCATAATGTTAGTACTCTTTAAAATAACTCCCATGTTTATAATGTGCCCTGTTTGTGCCCATGCCAAAACGTTTCAAGGCGCCCTGGAAAGTCTTCTATCTCTGTTCCAAAAAAAAAGCTCCTGCCAGACTTCAGCTACACGGTCACTTTTATCTCTCAAATAGAAACTGTTCATGCTGTCCTTCCTCACTTCTGACAAAGTTTTGTTTTGCTTCTACCTTTGCTATTCACTGAGAGTCGTAGAGTCATAGAGAAACAGACCCTTTGGTCCAACTCATCCATGCTGACCAGATATCCCAACCCAATCTAGTCCCACCTGCCAGCACCCGGCCCATATCCCTCCAAACCCTCCCTATTCATATACCCATCCAGATGCCTTTTAAATGTTGCAATTGTACTAGCCTTCACCACCAACTCTGGCAGCTCATTCCATACATGTACCACCCTCTGAGTGAAAAAGTTATCCTATCCATGTCCCTCATGATTTTATAAACCTGTATACGGTCACCCCTCTGCCTCCAACGCTCAAGGGAAAACAGCCCCAGCCTATTCAACTTCTCCCTATAGCTCAAATCCGCCAACCCTGGCAACATCCTTGTAAATCTTTTCTGAACCCTTTCAAGTTTCACAACATCTTTCCGATAGGAAAGAGACCAGAATTGCACTCAATGTTCCAACGGTGGCTTAACCAATGTCTTGTGCAGCCGCAACATGACCTCCTAACTCCTGTACTACATACTCTGACCAATAAAGGAAAGCATACCAAACGCTGCCTTCATTATCTACATGCGACTCCACTTTATGAACCTGCACTTCAAGGTCTCTTTGTTCAGCAACACTCCCTAGGACCTTACCATTAAGTGTATAAGTCCTGCCAAGATTTGCTTTCCCAAAATGCAGCACCTCACACTTATCTGAATTAAACTCCTTCTGCACTTCTCAGTCCATTGGCCCTTCTGATCAAGATCCTGTTGTAATCTGAGATAACCTCTTTTGCTGTCCAATTTTGGTGTCATCTGCAAACTTACTAACTATACCTTCTTATGCTCACATCCAGATCATTTGCATAAATGATGAAAAGTAGTGGACCCAGCACCGATCCTTGTGGCACTCCACAGGTGACAGGCCTCCAGTCTGAAAAACAACCCTCCACCACCACCCTTTTATCTTCTACCTTTGAGTCAGTTCTGTATCCAAGTGGCAAGTTCTCTCTGTATTCCATGAGATCTAACCTTGTTCACCAGTCTCCCATGGGGAACCTTGTTGAACGCCTTACTGAAGTCATATAGATTACTTCAGTCCTCGTCAGTCCACTTTGTTGCTTCAAAAAAACTCAATCAAGTTTGTGAGACCTGCTTTTCCATAAAGCCATGTTCAGTTTATATTTTCCTTTTCCAGCACTTATTCAGTTCCATTTTTGGAGAAGAGAGTCTCGATAAGCACTTTGATTTTGTCTTAATTCTCTGCCTACACCCCTCCTTGGCTTTTAGAACTATGGAAACATTTGCTACTTTTATCATCTCAAAATATTTCCCAATTTTAAGAAACCACTGTTAAATCATGTTAACCTTGTGTTTCAGGATTGGGAAAGATTAAAAATTGAAATATTCCAAAGTTCTAACTGCTGTACCCAGTGTCATTTGCTATCCTGTCTTCGATTTCATTGCAGTAATGCTGTGTCCCTGTTTGGTTCACAATGATACAGGGAAAGTCATGATTTTTCCAGAGGACCATTGGCTACTGTTTATGAGAGGGGTGACTGGCTCAGAGTTTATCATGCCTTCAGCAATGGAAGCGGTTGAGAAGGTGATGCCTTCATGGTGATCTCAGCCATTATGTCAATTGATTTCCCCATTGTTGATGTTATTGAATTGCAAACCAGTTATCCAGCCAACTGAGTTATTCACCAATGTCCAGTTTAGAATAGTTTTTAAATATTGCCCAGAAATTCTACAGTTACAAATAGATATGATATGGGGAGCTGGCTTGTAACAGTCTACAGTTGCATAAATGAAATATTATGGTACCACTGCTATTGTGTAACTAATCACGCCCACTCTTTTAAAATATTTGTGACTATGTAGTTCCCTCCTTGAAGGAGTGCCTTCTGTGGGTGCTTGAACAAACATAGACTTGTGAAACAACTCGACAATGTGCACATTCTCTCCACTTCCTTCTCTAAAGCTTTCCCCAGTAGATGATGCATCCTTTTCTATATGTACTTCAAAAGGTTTATTCAAAGAGCTTCAATATTTACAAGTTAATGGTAAAAATGGTTCTCTCAAATGGATGAGGAGCACAGGTACTTCCAGAGGAATGGTGAGCTACCTTTTAAAGACACTTTGGGTCTTTAAAATCTTTGGGTGCAGTATGACCTAAAGAGCAATAAAAACAGTCACCTGCAATGTTAGTTTACAAGATGAGCGAACTGATAATGAAGTGTAAAATTTGAGAATATCTGGAAGAATTGAGAACTTTGGGCTCTAATGATGAGTATGCTATGGGCAAAGTAGAATGAGACCTAAATGTTGAGATATTAGAGGTTCTTAGTTTAACTAGAAGCAAATTGGAAGCAGTATGAATGATGAGGCTGGCTAAAGACTCAGCAGCTAGATCTTGGAATAGCTTGTATAAGCCAAGAGTACAATTAGTTATACAATATAGAAACAGACCCTTCAATCCAATTCATTTGCGCCATCTAGACGTCCCACTCTGACTTAGTTCCATTTGTCAGCATTTGGCCCATATCCCTCTAAGCCCTTTCTACTCGTATAATATTGTAATTGTACCTGCCATCACCACCTCTGGCAGCTCATTTCACACATGCACCACTCTCGTGTGAACACGCTGCCCCTATGGTCCTTTTAAATCTTTCCCCTATTCCCTTAAGTCCATGTCTAAAGACCCCTTGGGGTGGCACGGTGGCTCAGTGGTTAGCACTGCTGCCTCAGCGTCAGGAACCTGGGTTCGATCCCAGCCTCGGGTGACTATTTGTTTGTGTGGAGTTTGCATATTGTCGCCGTGTCTGCATGGGTTTCCTCCTGGTGCTCCGGTTTTCTCCCATAATCCAAAGATTTGCAGGTTAGCTGAATTGGCCATGCTAAGTTGCCCATAGTGTTCAGGGATGTGCAGGGTAGGTACTTTAGGGGTATATGTAGGGCAATAGAGTAGGGGAATGGGTCAGGGTGTGTTACTGTTCTGTGTAGGGTCAGTGTGGATTTGTTGGACCAAATGACTTTTTTCCACACTGTAGGGATTCTATGATGTCAGCAGCTGAGACACTTGACTAAGTGAGCAAATTATTGCTGAGCAGGCGCTGCTGAATGCAGTGCTGATGACACCTTCCACCACTTTACTGATGATTGAGGGTAGATTGATAGCATGGTAAATGGCCTGGTTGAATTTCTCCTGTTTCTGTATAGGACACCGCAGTAATTTTCCACATTGTTGGGAAGATGCCAGAGTTGTATCACTATTATTTGGGCGGCTCAGTGGTTAGCACTGCTGCCTCTCAGCGACAGGGTCCCAGGTTTGATTCCAACCGTAAATGACTCTGTGTGGAGTTTGCACATTCTCCCCGTGTCTGCGTGGGTTTCCTCCCACAATCCAAAGATGTGCAGGTTACGTGTATTGGCCGTGCTAAATTGCCCATAGTGATAGGTGCATTAGTCAGAGGGAAATGGGTCTGGGTGGGTTACTCTTCGGAGGGTTGGTGTGGACTGGTTGGTCGAAGGGCCTGTTTCCGCACTGTAGGGAATTTAAGCTAATTTTGGGGAGGAACGGTGGCTCAGTGGTTAGCACTGCTGCCTCAGCACCTGGGTCCCAGGTTCGATTCCAGCCTTGGGTGACTATGTGGAGTTTGCATGGGTTTCCTCCGGGTGCTGTGATTTCCTCCCACAGTCCAAAGATGTGCAGGTCAGGTGAATTGGCCATGCTAAATTGCCCATAGTGTTAGATGCATTAGTCAGAGGGAAATTTTTCTGGGTGGGTTACTGTTCGGAGGGTCGGTGTGAACTTGTTGGGCTGAAGGGCCTGTTTCCATGCTGTAGTGAATCTAATCTAATCTATTATTGCTAGGATGTTGCTCAAAGCCTGTGTGTTATTCAATTAATTAAAGCACATAACATCCTGTGCCATAAAATTGAAACATGGTGTTCGGGCACGAGTAGGTTATGCTAAAGCTACATAAAGTACTGACCTGGCCAAGGAGGAAATTGGGCAGAAGCAGGAATGTCATTGGAGTAAATTCTGCGATCCAAATAAAGTAGAAACCGTGCTGGAGCAACTCAGCAAAACTGGCACACTCTGTAGTGAGAAAAGCTGAGTCAACAGAAGGTACTATGGTAGCGATAACCATAGAATCATAGAGACCTACTGCATCTGTATCAGTTAAAAGCAGCCACCTAACTATTCTAATCCCATTTTCTAGCATTTGGTCCATTCTCTTGCATGTCTTGGCATCACATACACATTGTCAAGTGAATGTTTATTAAATGTCATGAGCGTTTCTGCATCTCCAGTCCTTTGGGTGAAAAATTATTTTCTTCACATCTCTAGGCCTTCAGCCTGTAACCATTAAATCTTTGCATTCTGATCATTGATCTTTCCACAATGCAAGAAGTTTCTGTGTCTATCCTATTTGTGCCTCGTAATTTTATGTATCTCAATCGTGTTCTTCCTCCATCTTCTCTACTTGAAGGAAAACCACTCCAGTCTGTAAAATCCGATTTCATAACTGAAATGGTCCAGCCCAGGTAAATGATGGAAAAACTCCTCTTCACTCCCTTCAGTGCTATCACATCCCTCCTACAATTTGGAGTTCAGCACACCATACTGTAGCCCATGTGGAATCCCACTTGACATAGACCTTCAAGTGGGCAACAACACCTCAAACCTCTGCTTCCTGTTACTCAGTCAATTGTGGATCTAATTTCCTTTGATCTCATGATACCTTTACCACCAGTCTCCCACTTGGGACCTTAATAAAAGCCTTGCTGAAGCCCATATAAACTACATCAAAAGCCTTCATTTAGACACCTGGTCACCGCTTCGAAAAATTCAATCAAGTTAGTCAGACATGGCTACCTCTTAAAGTCATGCTGATTGTCCTTAATTAGTCCCTGCCTCTCTAAATGCAGATTTATTCTGTCCCTCGGAATTGTTACCCACTACTAAGGTTGGACTGATCGGCCTGTAGTTGGTATTTGAAACAAGCAGAAACTGCTTTCCAAATTTTATTAACAGCCGATTTAAAAAGTATTGGGAGAGAACCTACAAAAATGTATTTAAATGGGGAGTGCAATGATAAAACTGGGAACTTGTGAAATGTAGAAACTTGAGGAAGGAAAAGGCCATTTCCCTTGAGCCTGTTCCACCAATCAATATGATCATTGCTGATCCTCTCTCTCAATGCTTTGATGCCTTTAAACCTAAAATGTTATCTGTCTTTTCTTGAATATATTCAGTACATAAAGTTTGCCATTGTTCTGGATTTGGGGTTCTTGCTGTTTGTGATTTATATTAATAATGTTTGTTAATTTTAATGACTTTTGTTAAGTGAGATACCACTGTGAAAACAGGTTATGCAGCTGTACAATGGAAAAATAATTTCTTTAGTTTTGATTCCTTTGAAACTATACAAAAATTCAAATGTATCTATAATTGATTGCAATGTTGTGGGGTACCTGGTTATTAAGTATAAATGATATGCATGATTTTAATGGTTAAAAGCATGATATTTAAGGAACATCCTTATTTTGGATTGATTTTGAATCTGCTGTGTGTGGCTGTAGGTGTCATTCTTGGATGTGTTATAGAGACTACTTTTTAAAATTGTTTTCTGAATGATGAGGTGTGAAGTTCCATTACATATTTTTCTTCGAGCATAGCCTTCTGCTATACATTCTCCATCAGAGATTGATATTATGCTCCTTTGCCTAACCACAGTTAGCAGCAATTAGTTTGACCAGTAGGAACAAGGTAAAGTAGATTTGGTTAGATAATGTTATAAACAAAGAACTCACTTTTTCTATATGTGAATTTGCCCCCTCAGTTGGCAATGCTTAATAGAAAAAGTATAGATAAACTGATCACGATCTTCTGTGAATCAAAATTAATAAATGGCATTTGGAACCAATGCTGTTGCCCTTGTCTGCTGTGTTTGTCTGATGGGAGAAACTGGTTTGTTATATTAAGAAAAGCATCTTGTTTGGTGAAGAAAAGGGTGTACTCTATCTTCAGACTCTGCAGAATCAATGAAACCGAATTAAGACAATCAAGTTTACATAGAAGTTCTTGAAACATAATTTCTCTAATATTTTTAGTCCTAACCCAAAGTTGTACAGTATTATCTCACTGAAATGTGGTCATCCAACTTTCCTCCAAGGTTTTAGTTATAACAACTTTCAATTTGATATTTATGTATTATTGTGACAGTTGGGGTTGACCAACCTTGTTTTTTTTAAATGTTCTGTAATTCACACTTTGCTTCTTCCTTACAGATCTCGAGTAAATCTACTGCATTCTCCTCCTCTACAGTATAGTACATTGATATGCATCCAAGCTAGATTGTAGTGGAGATTGCTAACTGGTCTGATGAGATCAGGTACCATTGAAATTGGGTGTTTCAGTTCAGTCTACTGTATTTGGTGTACTACCTATTTCATATAGAATCTACATAGACTAGTTTTGATCATTATTTGATATTAAGTATCCTGATGAAGGAGCAGCGCTTCCAATTAAACCTGTTGGACTATAATCTGGTGTTGTGATTTTTAACTTCATAGAACAATGTTGTAAAGAAAGTTAACATGAATCTGGGTGGGATAGAATGAAGGAAACAGGCTCCCGGTTGTAAGATTATTAGTAATTAGAATTGTTAAACACAGTAATTCCCTGAAAGCTCATCAGGAGGAACTTTGGCATAGTCGAAATGAGTAATTTTCCTGTTTCTGATACAGTGACCATAATTGTTCTTGTCAAACTTAAAAGTTGTGGGATAGTGAGAGAAGAAAATCCTGTGTCAGATTTTTGGAAGAAAGATGGATGGAGCTGAGAGGAAATGAGAAAGGAATACCAAGGTTTGGAAGTAGGACTTTAGGGATTGGGAACAGTTTTGAATTTTAGTACTGGGAGCAGATGCTTTTGGTTCCGTACAGGGGCACTTCAACACCTTCTAGCAGAAAACCAGTTTAGTATTGGGAAAATAAGGTAAAATGCGATACCTGATCGATGACCGATAAGTTGGTAGGTTCAGTGGCAACCGAAGGCTAAGGAGACTTTATTAGATTGAGGAGGATGGAGAATAGCGCTGGAAATGTGTTGCTGGAAAAGCGCAGCACGTCAGACAGCTTCCAGGGAACAGGAGAATCGACGTTTCGGGCATAAGCCCTTCTTCAGGAAGAAGACTGAAACATCAATTCTCCTGTTCCCTGGATGCTGTCTGACCTGCTGCGCTTTTCCAGCAACACATTTCCAGCTCTGATCTCCAGCATCTGCAGACCTCACTTTCTCCTCGAGGATGGAGAATACTTTGATGAAAGTATTGGCTAAGATTGAGGTATTGAAGTAGAAAAAAAGTAACAGTAAACCATTAAATATGTTATATTGACTGTTGGACGGAAAGCAGTTCTTTAGAATGGTGGCAAATGGAGCAAGTGAACGGAAAATCAGTTGCTTGCTAGTTTGTACAGTACCTGAATATTGTTTAAAAGAGACACCACATATATTAAACCCAAATATTAGTACAACTTCAATTTCAACATCTCTCTTTTTGTTTTGCATCCTCTCACTGAAATTACACTTAAAATGAGAAAGCCCTCACAGTGGACCACATGGTACCGCAGTCCAAGCTACTGTCTACTCCCAGAACGAAGACTCACTGAGATTCAAATTTCGCCACTAGGGGACTTTAACCCCATTCTCACTTTACTCCTCACTGGGGTTCAAATCCCGCTCAAACACAGAGATTGAACCCCAATACCGTGCGGGGAGATGAACCACAAATCAAACCCACCCCAGGGGACTCGAACCCCAGTATCACTAAGAGGACTCTAACATTAATTCTTTCTCCCCCCCCCCTCCGACCCTCTGAGAAATCAAATCCTAATACTGCACAGAGGACTTGAACCTTAATTACCCACCCAGGTGAGTTGAACCCTAGTATTTGCGCAAAGGACTCAAACCTCAATTACACCCTCTTTCCCCCCCCCCCCCATTGCAGCACAGAGGACTCTAACCTCTGCCTGCCAGTGCACTTCACTGAACTAATTACCGTTGAAGGATTCTATAGAATAGAGAATGATTGAATTAGGGGACCTTCTCTTGCACACAGAAATATCGAGAGGGATCAAGGTTTAAAATCTTACCTTGTGGGCCCGTCTGTCTCAAGACACTGATGATCCGAGCAGCCACTGACACCGTCTGATTGTAACTATTCGTTTGGATCCTGCTGACTATGCCACTCATTATATCCTGCCACTCCGTAAATTACTCGTTTAAGCCATCCATTGCTTCATACTGGCCAACTAATACTCTATTCATGATAATATGTTAACCCATTACACTACAAGCTCTTAATTTGAATAGTAACCTTTGATGTGGAACCTTGTCAAATACTGTTTTTTTTTGTTTCTAATAAAGTCACCACAGTCTCATCAGACCATAAGTCTGCTCTTTCAATCAAGAGAGATGTCTGTTAGAGCTTTAATCCAAGGATCACCATACCTCAGGCGAGGGAAGAGTTTGAAAATGAGAGTCTTTCATGGTAGACCTAGCTTGTGTGAGAATTGAACCTACGCTGTTAATAATCTATATTACAAACCATGCCCATGTGTAGAAAATGCCTTTGTTTTGCAACTGCACAGAGGTTTTGAAGAATGTCAATTCCAATGTGTTGTTTGTGTTTATTTTCTATGAAAGACCATGCAGAACACATTGGACCTTTTATATGTACTTACAGAAAAAGTTTATGAATAAAGTATATTTTACGAATAAAAAAAGTCATAAACCAGTCGTTCAGTCAATTCAGCTAATCAACCCCCAAGTGCACTAAAAATTACACTATTGACCAATTTAATATGATCAGTCAAGCTCATCACATGGCTCATTTACATTTCATAGTGACATTTATTCATATACTGAGATCTTTTCTCTGTAGCAAAAGGAATATCTTCTGGCTTTGTGATCTGTTTCAACTACCCAGACACATGGGGAGCCAATTGTTCTTAAATAAAACACAGAACTGCAGATGCTGAAAATCTGAAACTTTAATAAAAATTGCGAGAGAAAGTCAGCAGGTCAGACAGCATCAGTGGAGAGAAAGAATAGTCTGAAGAAAGGTAACCGAGCCCATATTTCTTAGTTGCTTTCTCCAATGCAATGCCTCAGTCAATCAGTAGACTTCTCAATCAACTGCAACCCTTTTCTAGTATAAATTGTGATTTTGAAATTTAGCTTCCTTGCATTTGTTCTAATGAATGCAATATGAAGGTCTTCAGCAACCTGTCTCTCTCTCGACATTAATATTGAGTGAACAATATACAGGCTGAGAGGGTGGCAGTTGGGAGTGTGGTGCTGGAAAAGCACAGCCGGTCAGGCAGCATCCAAGGAGCCGGAGAATCGACCTTTTGGGCATAAGCCCTTCATCAGGAATGGGGTGTGCGGTCATCTATACCAAAGACGTGATCATTGCGTTGGTAGGAAGAGTCTATTTGCACATCTGGGAGCAGGACTGTAATTAATTTGCTAGAACTGCTTGGGAGGGAAATTTGCTAGAACTGCTTGGGAGGATTTAAACTAGTAAGGTGCGGGGGGGGGTGGGGTGAGACCCAGGGAGATAGTGAGGAAAGAGATCGATCTGAGATGGGTACAGCTGAGAACAGAAGTGAGTCAAGCAGTCAGGGCAGGCAGGGACAAGGTAAGACTAATGAATTAAACTGCATTTATTTCAATGCAAGTGGCCTAACAGGGAAGGCAAATGAACTCGGGGCATGATTAGGCACATGGGACTGGGATATCATAGCAATTACGGAAACATGGCTCAGGGATGGGCAGAACTGGCAGCTTAATGTTCCAGGATACAAATGCTACAGGAAGGATAGAAAGAAAAGCAAGAGAGGAGAGGGAGTTGCATTTTTGATAAGGGATAGCATTACAGCTGTGCTGAGGGAGGATATTCCCGGAAATACATCTTTGGGTGGAACTGAGAAATAAGAAAGGGATGATCACCTTATTGGGATTGTATTATAGACCCCCCCCCCCCCAATAGTCAGAGGGAAATTGAGAAGCAAATTTGTACGGAGATCTCAGCAATCTGTAAGAATAATAGGGTAGTTATGGTAGGGGATTTTAAGTTCTAAATTGGAGAAAGACCAATTTTGACGGTACTAGGCAAGATCTTTCAAAAGCTGATTGGAAGCAGATATTCGCAGGTAAAGGGACGACTGGAAAATGGGAAGCCTTCAGAAATGAGATAACGAGAATCCAGAGAAAGTATATTCCTGATAGTACAGGAGTTTGGTTAAGAAAAAGAAGGAAGCATATGTTGGGTATAGACAGGATAGATTGAGTGAATCCTTAGAGTATAAAGGAAGTAGGAGTATACTTAAGAGGGAAATCAGGAGGGCAAAACGGGGACATAGCTTTGGCAAATAGAATTAAGGAGAATCCAAAGGGTTTTTACAAATAAATATATTAAGGACAAAAGGGTAACTAGGGAGCAAATAGGGCCCCTCAAAGATCAGCAAGGCGGCATTTGTGTGGAGCCACAAAAAATGGGAGAGATACTAAATGAATATTTTGCATCAGTATTTACTGTGGAAAAGGATATGGAAAATATAGACTGTAGGGAAATATGGTGGCATCTTGCAGAATGTCCAGATTACAGAGGAGGAAGTGCTGGATGTCTTGAAACAGTTAAAGGTGGATAAATCCCCAGGACCTGATCAGGTGTACCCGAGAACTCTGTGGGAAGCTAGAGAAGTGATTGCTGGGCCTCTGCTGAGATATTTGTATCATCAGTAGTCACAGATGAGGTGCCGGAAGACTGGAGATTGGCAAATGTGGTGCCACGGTTTAAGAAGGGTGGTAAAGACAAGCCAGGGAACTATAGACCAGTGAGCCTGACGTCGGTGGTGGGCAAGTTGTTGGAGGGAATCCTGAGGGACAAGATGTACATGTATTTGGAAAAAGAACTGATTCGGGATAGTCAACATGGCTTT
>NC_057712.1:40075129-40087373 GCF_004010195.1 Chiloscyllium plagiosum
AGATGGAGTTTAATTCAGATAAATGCGAGGTGCTGCATTTTGGGAAAGCAAATCTTAGCAGGACTTATACACTTAATGGTAAGGTCCTAGGGAGTGTTGCTGAACAAAGAGACCTTGTAGTGCAAGTTCATAGCTCCTTGAAAGTGGAGTCGCAGGTAGATAGGATAGTGAAGAGGGTGTTTGGTATGCTTTCCTTTACTGGACAGAGTATTGAGTACAGGAGTTGGGAGGTCATGTTGCGGCTGTACAGGACATTGGTTAGGCCACTGTTGGAATATTGCAATATTTATCAGAAAGATGTTGTGAAACTTGTACGGGTTCAGAAAAGATTTACAAGGATGTTGCCAGGGTTGGAGGACCTGAGCTATTGGAAGAGGCTCAACAGGCTGGGGCTGTTTTCCCTGGAGCGTCAGAGGCTGAGGGGTGACCTTATAGAGGTTTACAAAATTGAGGAGCATGGATAGGATAAGTAGACAAAGTCTTTTCCCTGAGGTTGGGGAGTCCAGAACTAGAGGGCATAGGTTTAGGGTGAGAGGGGAAAGATATAAAAGAGACCTAAGGGGCAACTTTTTCACGCAGAGGGTGGAACGTGTATGGAATGAGCTGCCAGAGGATGTGGTGGAGACTGGTACAGTTGCAATATTTAAGAGGCATTTGGATGGGTATATGAAATAGGAAGGGTTTGGGGGGGATATGGGCTTGATGCTGGCAGGCGGGACTAGATTGGGTTGGGATATCTGGTCGGCATGGACGGGTTCGACCGAAAGGTCTGTTTCCATGCTGTACATCTGACTCTATTTACAACAATGTATTATTCAAAATTGTTACCTCATACACTCAAGCTGATTAAAAATTATTTTAAATTGCTGATCATCAAAAAAGTAGAACACCAATGCAATTAAGTTATATTTTACATTCACTTGAACAGCATTAATTCATTTTGAAATTGTTGATGAGCTGTTAACAGCTCAATTAAATGTAAATAATTTACAAAGACTATGCATAATGAGGGAGTTGATGCTCATTATTTGGTGCGTTATCAGATATTTAAACTGTTGAAAAGATTTGGTGAGAAACAACTTGTTGGTATAGAAATTTTATCCAGTAGTGCTACAAGATTCTTGATTGTAGTGTGAATTTATTGAGGTAAATTGCAAACATACAGTGCATCTATAAATGTTGAGTAATGATCAGTATGTAGGTCTAAACATTTATTTTCAAGGGTCCTAAATTTTTGGTTAGATTTACACTTGTGCATTTAATCAATACTAACACATTAGTACAGCTCTTGATGGAACTGTTTGGTTTGTTCCTTCAAAGTTTTATTATAGTCAGAAATGCAAATTGTTAGACCCATTGCTCATATTTATTAAAAATAAAATAATAATCTAAGCTGGCTCATATTTTGCAATTGAGTTTTAATAGTGTGCGGCTTTGTTTTTTAAAAAAAAGCACTTGTCATAAGTTGTGTTTTTGTGTTGAATGTCACTTTTTATTCTGCTTTGTTTGAATCAGTTTGAAATTGAGATTGGCTCAGTCTTCTAGATGCAACCTTTTCAAAATGAGTTTTTATCACTAAGAGGCTTTTTTTGAAATGTAGAGAATGAAGATATATGTGTGTTGTTAACTAATGAACATTAATTAAACTAAATAAGAAACATGAGGCAAAGGCAAAAGGTTGTTCTGTCTCTGCAAATGTTTTTAGGTCTTCATTTCAAGGATAGATTATTCAGCCTATCTTAACTATGCAGTTCCACTCTATATTAGTTGCAAAGGAAATGAATCAATTCAGCTACACAACTAAAAAGTTAAATATACATCTTGATCAAAAAGGATCTGTTGAATTGTCATGAATGGTTTCAATTTTCCAATTATCAGTTGCTTTAATGCAGTAAATAAATTTTTGAAATTTCAATTAGAGGCGATGAATCAAATCCAGATACTGTGGGCCTTGGCAAGTGTATGTTTATATGCTGATTTTTAAATTATTTTATGTGGTCATCAGTTTTAATTGTGCATTTTTACTTTAATGCTGATACATGGATACTATCACATTATTAATGATTAGACAGTATAGCTTATATTTCAGTGGATTCCAATAATATTCAGCAAGCCACTAGGAGGCACGTTTGAACTTTGTCATGTTCTCTGTCTTCAACAGTTTTTTTTTGTCAGCTATGAATAAGATGTACTGTACACCAGCTTAGCCTGCTGTAGAGAAAACTGCAAGCTGTGCTGTCACATTTTGCCTAAAAATAGGTGGTTAAACTTTAGCAAACATCTCATAAACACTGAACAGTTTGCTTACTCGCATATTAATCTATGCCAGGCAATGCCAAAAACTCAGAAGACATCTGATAGATTGAAAATGCGTAAACTCATCAAAAAAACCTTACCCATTTCTGGTTTTCAGAACTCATCTCAAAAATCCTTTTCAGATCCTTTCATGCCCTATTACTTTTATATTTACCCTACAACACTCCAGTGCAACAATCCCAACTGAAGATACAGCCACCAATGTTTGGAAAAGAATTGTGGAAGGGAGGCTGATATAGAGGCAAGAGCATAAAGAGATTTGAAAACAAGTATAATGTATTTAAAATGAAGCCATTGCTTAAGTGGGAGCCATTGTAGATCAGTAAACAGGCATCTTGGAGGCACTGAACTTCTTGCAAGTCAAGACCTGGGTAGCAAAGATTTGAATGACCACCAGTGTGGGAGACTAGCCATGAGTGCACCAGAATAGTTGCATTTAGTAATAAAGGCACAAATAAGGGTTTTATCATGAGATAAGACAGCACAAAGTCGAGCATTGTTAGAAATAGAAATAAACAGCCTTAAGAATAGCGTGAATATGAGGTCAAAACCTCATCACGGTGTCAAATATCATATCCATGTTATGAACAGACTAACTTAATCTCCGTCTGTTGTGAAAATGTTGCATGTAGTTAGCTAGAGAACAGAGTTTAGAGTAGAAGGACCAACAACGGTGGCTTCAGTGCAAAACAATGACGTGTAAAGATAAATGGTAGTAAAAAGGGTCAAAAAGGGAAATCAAAAAAAAGCAAAAGTAGTGGCACTTTACTTGATTGCGCATAGTATCTAGAACACAAAAATGAGTTAATTGCATGAATACAGGCTAAAAGGTATGATCTTGTAGCCATTTCTCTGTGCTGGCTATAAGGAGATCAAAGCTGGGAACTAAATCTTAAGAGATATTTGTTTTTTCAAAAGGGCATGCAGAAAGCAAAGTGTGGTGGGGTAGCATTTGGTAATGACAGAACATGTTAGAATAAGTATGATAGCAAGAAATTATCTTAGAAAGTGTAGAATCTGTATGGTAAGTATTAAAAAAGACAAAAGACGACACTGGTAGGGCTGAGCTATAGGCCCCTTCACAATAGTCATGCGAGATAGCAAAGGCTTGTAACAAAGGCAGTACAGTACATTAATCATTGATGACTTTAATCTCCATGTAGATTGGGATAGTCAGATTGACGGTGGAAGAATTCATAGTGTATTTGCGACAGTTTTGTAGAATAATATGTTGACAATCCAACGAAGGCCCAGACTATTTTGGATTTGATGTGTAATGACACAGGCTTAATTAATGATGTCAGAGTAAAAGATCCCTTTGGGAACAATGCTAAATTCTAGCACGTTATGGTCATTCAGTTTGAGCAGGAGGAACTTGGGTCAGAAATAACTATGCTGAGCTTTAAGAGTAATTACGAAGGAGAGGGGGCAGAGCTAGCTGGGGTGGATGGGAAAGTAGTTTAGCAGCAAAAATGGTTTTAAGGATCAATGGTAGACATTTAAGAAAGTAGTTCATGGCTCACATAAAAGCCATATTTAGGTGGAAAAGAAGGATTCTAGGAAGGGACTAAGCCAACTATGGTTTATTAGGCAAGCTAAGGAGAGCATCAGATTGAAAGAAAAAACATGCAATGTGGCAAAGATTAATTATAAGCTAGAGGATTTGACAAGTTATAAAAACTGACAAAAGCCAACTGAAAAAAAAGAGAAAGAAAATAAACTTTGAGGATAAACTAATAAGTAATCTCAACAGAGACATGAAGTGTTTCTTCAATTCTATAAAAAGGAAAAGAGAAGTCAAAGTGAACAAGGCTGTTTAGATATGAGCTGAAAATGTGTTGCTGGAAAAGTGCAGCAGGTCAGGCAGCATCCAGGGAACAGGAGAATCGACGTTTCGGGCATAAGCCCTTCTTCAGGAATGAGGAAAGTTTGTCCAGCAGCTAAGATAAAAGGTAGGGAGGAGGGATTTGGGGGAGGGGTGTCAGAAATGTGATAGGTGGAAAGAGGTCAAGGTGAGGGTGATAGGTCAGGTGAGGGTGGGGGCGGAGAGGTCGGGAAGAAGATTGCAGGTTAGGAAGGCGGTGCTGAATTCGATGGATTAGACTGAGACAAGGTGGGGGGAGGGGAAATGAGGAAACTGGTGAAATCCGAGTTCATCCCTTGTGGTTGGAGGGTTCCTAGCCGGAAGATGAGGCGTTCTTCCTCCAACCGTCGTTTTGTTGTGGTCTGACGATGGAGGAGTCCAAAGACCTGCATATCCTTGGTGGAGTGGGTTGAAACGGACCTGCTGCGCTTTTCCAGCAACACATTTCCAGCTCTGATCTCCAGCATCTGCAGACCTCACTTTCTCCTGTTTAGATATGAGTTTGGGGAAATAATGGGGAGCCAGGGAACAGCAGATGAGTTGAATAAATACTTTGCATCAGAAAACTGTAACAGCATTCCAAAATTACTAAATATTCAAGGACAAATGGACAGGAAATAAATACATTAGAGAAGTAGTCCTGGGGAAAGCGAATTGAGCTAAAGACTGACAAGTCCCCAAGACCTGATGGGATGCATCAAAGGACACGCAAGGAAGTATCGACAGAGTTGGTGGATGCACAGGTATCTTTCTAGACAGCCTTAGATTCTAAAAAAAAGTCCCAAAGGATTGGAAAACTGCCAGTATAGTCCTTTTCTTCAAAAACAGAAGGAAACTGAAAACTATACGCTAGGTAACAACATCTATTATTCAAAAAATTGTTATTGTCTAGAAGTACAGGAAGTAATAGCAAAACAAAGGGTATTCCAAGATGGAGGATGGCAGAACTTTCTGGCTGTAACAGGCTGCTCCCTTTTTTCCGGTATTTTAGGTGTTGGAGGTGATTTCCTCGAATTCCAGGAGCAGCAATTACTGTTTTATATGCTGTTGCAATTGTGTTGGAACTTTGGGGAAAAAAAAAGTCAAACCATTAGCACTTTTAAAAGGGAGAAATACAGGCAGCAAGGCCGCAAGCACATGGTCTGTAAGGGAGAGAGAGAGAAAGAAACGCACACTGCTAACTGACACAGCAGTGAATCTGTGTAGTTACAGCCTGTGCTGTTTGAATTCATGTATCGCTGGACATTGGAGTGTGTCTAGGAAAGCTTAAAAAACAGTGAAATTCACAACTGATCTGGAGGGAGAGGTCACAGCACAGAAACAGATAAGTAAATAGTTTTAAGTATAGCCTTGCCATAAATCTACAATAGTGAGTAGAGTGGGTTCTTGATCATATGTTTTCATTGGGATTTGCCTCTTCATTAAATTGTGAAATATAAGCCATAAATATTGTTAGCCTGGAGCAGTGTTTTGTGGAGCAATAAGGTTGGAAGGAGCAAAATGGCCTTTATTAGAGAGACATGCTTTTCTTGTCAGATGGGAGAGTTTAAGGGTTACTGAGAATTATATCTGATAAAAATGTTGGTTGCAAATCCTGTCAGATTGAATGGATTGCTTGAAGCGACCGTTAGAGGCAATGAGGAATTTATAAGAGCCAGGGGGTGTGATGGATGGCAGTTATAGGAAGGGGGAAAAGCGCATATACAGTCACACAGATGGATTAACTCCAAGAAAGGTAGAAGATGTAGGTGGGTAGTACAGGAGTCTTCTGTGGCTATCCCCATTTCAAACAAATATGCTGTTTTGGAAAATGTAGGGGGTGATGGACTTTCGGGGAATGTAGTATGAACAGCCAAGTTTCTGGTATCAAGACTGGCTCTAATGTAATGAGGGGTTCATCGGGTTCCAAGCAATCGATTATGTTAGGGGACTCTCTCGCCAAGCGCACAGATAGATGTTTCTACGGCCAGCAGCGAAAAATCAGAATGGTGTGTTCCCTCCCTAGTGCCAGGATCAAGGATACCTTAGAAAAAGTGCAGAATGTTCTCAAAAGAGAGAGGGACCAGCAGGCGATCATTGTACACATTGGTACCAACAACATAGGAAGGGAAAAGGATGAGGTTCTGAAGGGGGAATATAGAAAGTTAGGCAGGAATTTAAAAAAGGAGATACTCAGGGTAGTAATAGCTGGATTACTCCCGGTGCTATGCTTTAGTGGAGGGTAGGAATAGGAAGATAGAGCAGATGAATGTGTGGCTGAAGAACTGGTGTATGGGAGATGGATTCACAGTTTTGGATCATTGGTCTTCTGGGGTAGAAGTGACCTGTACAAGAAGGATAGATTGTGCCTGAATTGGAAGGGGACTAATATACTGGAGAGATTTGCTAGAGCTGCTTGGGAGGAGTTAAACTAGTAAAGGGCAGAGGGGTGGGACCCAGGGAGATACTGAGGAAAGAAATCAAACTGAGACTGGTACAGTTGAGAAAATTAGTGACTGAAATAGTCAGAGCAGGCAGGAACAAAACAGAGAACAAGGTAGGACTGATAAATTAAACTGCATTTATTTCAATGCAAGGGGCTTAACAAGCGAAGACTTGGGGCACGGTTAGGAACATGGGATTGGGAGATCATAACAATTACAGAAATGTGGCTCAGGGATGGACAGGACTGGCAGCTTAATGTTCCAGGATACAAATGCTATAGGGAGGATAGAAAGGGAAGCAAGAGAGTAGGGGGAGTGACATTTTCGATAAGAGATAGCATTACAGAAGTATTGAGGGAGGATATTCCTGGAAATGTTTTCAGGGAAGTTATTTGGGTGGAACTGAGAAATAAGAAAGGGATGATACACCCCCTAATATCAGAGGGAAATTGAGAATCAAATTTGTAAGAAGATTTCAGTTATCTGTAACAATAATAGGGTGGTTATGGTAAGGGATTTTAACATTCCAAACAGACACGCACTGCTATAGTGTTAAGGGTTTAGATGGAGAGGAATTTTGCCTCAGTATTTACTGTGGAGAAGGACATAGAAGAGATAGAATGTAGGGCAATAGATAGTGACATCTTGAAATATGTCCATATTACAGACAAATGTCTTGAAATGCATAAAGGTGGATAAATCCCCAGGATCTGATCAGGTGTCGCCTAGAACTCTGTGGGAAACTAGGGAAGTATTGCTGGGCCCCTTGATGAGATATTTGTATCATCGATAGTCACAGGTGAGGTGCCAGAAGACTGGAGGTTGGCAAACGTGGTACCATTATTTAAGGAAGGTGGTAAGGACAAGCCAGGGAACTATAGACCAGTGAACCTGATGTTTGTGGTGGGTAAGTTGGAGGGAACCCTAAGGAACAGGATTTACACATCTTTGGAAAGGCAAGGACTGATTAGGGATAGTCACCATGGCTTTGTACGTAGGAAATCATGTCTCATGATCTTGATTGAGTTTTTTTGAAGGAGTAACAAAGAGGATTGATGAGGGCAGAGCGATCAGTAAGGCATTCAACAAGGTTCCCCATGGGGGAATGCTGAGCAGAGTTAGATCTCATGGAATTGTTATGGGGAAAATCACTAGCCTCAGAGTCAGGGTTCAACAACAGAGTTTATTGTACAAGGAAATACTTGAGCTCCAGGGAGAGAGAGAGAGAGACACCAACAGCACAGTGGTCAGCTGTGAGTCTTCTCTCAACCCGGAGCACGTCAAGGTACTTTTATCCATTTTGTAATATAGTAGGTCAATGATTTCTTTGTAACATAGTTTGTTTATTGTAAACATTTCAGAAATGTTGATAGTTTTGGTGCAGTTATTGTCAGTTCCAGTGCAGCCTTTGTTAATTTCAGTGCTGTTGTCAGTTTCAATGTCTGCGTGGAAATCCATTGCTGTAGTAATGGGCGCTAATCGCTCTTCCTGGACGGGACGATTACTGCAGCCCTGGCTATTAGCACTTTGTATTGACTCCGTATCAAACTGTTAGCCATTTCTATCAAAGGTGTTGCCTGGACCCAGACAGTTTGGCGAGCAGTATACGCTACTCATGCGTATTCTCTTCCCTTGCCTGCCTTAAACTAATCAACTAGGTTGTGAGTGCATTGTGCTGGCATTCTGGTGGCCCCAGGTAGTATCTGTGTTTGCTCTGCTGTCTCTCTCCACATTGTTCAGCAACACTCCCTAGGACCTTACCATTAACTGTATAAATCCTGCTCTGATTTGCTTTTCCAAAATGCAACACCTCACATTTATTTAAATTAAATTCCATCTGCCACTCCTCAGCCCATTGGCCCATCTGATCAAGATCCAGTTGTGATCTGCGGAAACCTTCTTCATTGTCCACTACACCTCTAATTTTGGTGTCATCTGCAAACTTACTAACTATACTTCATATATTCATGTCCAAATCATTTATATAAGTGACGAAAAGTAGCACACCCAGCACCGATCCTTGTGGCACTCCACTGGCCACAGGCCTCCAGTCTGAAAAACAACCCTCCACCACCATCCTCTGTCTTCTATCTTTGAGCCCGTTCTGTATCCAAATGGCTAGTTCTCCCTGTATTCTGAAGTGGGTGATGGCATGGGGCAGGGTGACACTAGGCACACGGACACACAAGATAGCCACTGAACCATAAGTTGGCCACTTGACACACAATGTGGAGAGAGACTGCAGAACAGAGGAGTTTGAGAATCCTTGTCCATGAATCACAAAATGCTAGCTTCCAAGTTTAACAGATACTAGGGAAGGCAAATAAAATGTTGGTCTTTATTTCAAAGTGAATGGGGTATTAAAATAGGGAGGTTTTGCTAAAAATACAGAAGGCACTTGACAATCTACAGCTAGAATACCGTGAACTGTTTTAGTTCCCTTATCTAAGGAAAGATATTAGAGGCAGTTGGGAGAAGGTTCACTAGGCTGATGCTGGGAATGAAAGTACTGTCTAATGAGCAGATGTCGAATAGGTTGGGCCTATACTCATTAGAATGTAGAAAAATAAAAGAACATACAAGATTCTGAGAGAATTTGACAGAGTAGATGTGGTGGGATTATTTTCTGCTGTGAGCGCATCTAGGACCAAAAGATATGATCTCAGATGAAGAGGTTGCACATTTAAGAAACAGTGAAGAATTTATTGAGTGTAGTGAATCTCTGGAATTCTTTACCTCAGAGGGCTGTTGTGGCTAGATCATGAAGTATATTTCAAGGTTGAGGTAGACAGATTTTTAATTAGGTAAAAACAATGACTGCAGATGCTGGATGAGTGGTGCTGGAATGCACAGCAGTTGAGGCAGCATCCGAGGAGCAGTAAAATCGACGTTTCGGGCAAGAGCCCTTCAGTCAAGGAATTCAAGGTTACACAGAAAAGACAGGCAAATAGAGTTGAAGACTATCATCTCTGCTTTGATCTCATTGAATGGCCTACTTTTGCTCTTATGTCTTTCTGGCCTAACCCTTTCATTCCACGTATCAGTCTAGTAAATCACCCCTCAACTGCTCCAACACATTTATTTAATTCCTTGAAGGAAATCGAAGTTGCATCCAGTATTTGAAGTGTGGTTTCACCGATGCCCTACTTCACTCAAACATATAATGTTCTTACCTTTGTGTTCAGCTCCCTTCGTAATTAAGGATAGCTTCCCATAGGTCTTGATAATATTCTGTATCTGCATACTAATTCTTTGTGACTCATGACAGAATGGTCTGTATTCAAGAAAGGAGAAATGGAGAATGTGGAATTAAAGACTATTTAATTTGGCATCAGTACTAGGTAAAGTACTAGAGTCTGCTTTATTTTGAGGGGGTAGATTAGATTACATTACAGTGTGGAAACAGGCCCTTCGGCCCAACAAGTCCACACCGACCCACCGAAGCGATACCCACCCATATCCCTACATTTACCCCTTATCTAACACTACGGGCAATTTAGTATGGCCAATTCACCTGACCCTGCACATCTTTGGACTGTGGGAGGAAACCGGAGCACCCGGAGGAAACCCACGCAGACACGGGGAGAACGTGCAAACTCCACACAGTCAGTCGCCTGAGGCGGGAATTGAACCCGGGTCTCTGGCGCTGTGAGGCAGCAGTGCTAACCACTGTGCCACCATGCCGCCCACTAATGCGTGATCATTACAAGGGAGTTAGAAAATAATTGTCACTGGGCAAGGTCAGCATAAATTTGAGAGAGAGAAGTCATGTTTTGCAAATGTTCAATTTTTTGAGATTATAGCTATCAGGGTAGCTAAGTAGGGTAAGGTATTTGAATTCTTGAGCATTATTTGGTAAGAAATATAAGAAATTATTTCATTTGATTCATGGCATTAGCATGAATTAAAAATTGGTTACTGAACAGAAAAGGAAGCTGGAAATGTGTTGCTGGAAAAGCGCAGCAGGTCAGGCAGCATCCAGGGAACAGGAGAATCAACGTTTCGGGCATAAGCCCTTCTTCAGGAATGCTGGCTGACCTGCTGCGCTTTTCCAGCAACACATTTCCAGCTCTGATCTCCAGCATCTGCAGACCTCACTTTCTCCTACTGAACAGAAAACACTTCTTTTCAAGCTTGCAATCTCTTACCACTGATGCAGCACAGATCATTGCTGAGACCTCAATTAGCTGTAGTTAATCTAAACAACCTTGATGAGGGAAATAAATATACATATTGGGGCTCCTGTGGTATATTAATAATGCCCCTTCCTCTGAATCAGGAGCCCTGAATTGAATTTCCACATGCTCTAGAAGTATGTAATAGCATGTCTGAACACAGTGATTAGAAGATATCTATCATATCCACATTTGCTAACAACTATAAAGTTAGGTGCGAAAGCAAGGTGTGAGGAAGATGCAGTAAAACAAATTGTACAGATTAAGTAGGCAAGAAAGTGTTTGGTGGAATATAATAGAAAGAAGTGTGATGTTACTTGCAGGATAAATAGAAAAATGGAATATTTTTCAACTGGTGGGGAATTGAATGTTGGTATTTAGAGAGGCCCAAGGTCCAGATAGAAACATTACATCAAAGAGGTGTTTCCAACACTGATCGCATCTTTTATTTACAATGACTAAAAATGAACTCGGCTTACTGAAATGCTGCTGAGAACAGTCCTGGAGATCGATGGGTGTCCAGGCACTGTCTCCAGTGACTCCTGTCTGTCTTTATCTCTGTCTGTCTGTCTGTCAATCCCGTTGAACTGAATTGGGTGGGGGGGGTGGAGGGGAGGTGTTAGGAGGCTTCAGCAATGCCGCAGCTCCCTTACACACAAGTGTGTTTGTGCTCAGAAACAAACCTAAGACAGAGAGAAGGAGCAAGGCAGGCAGAGCGAGGAAAAAAGAAACTTCAGAAAACTCCAAGCCCCCAAGGACAGGCATTGAATCAATTATCCGAATAATCAATTATCCGAATGTAATAGTACCTGCTCATCTCTTTCAGATAATCAAGGTTCCTCTGTATAGTGTTACATTTCTTCTATAGTACACAAATATTTGAAGGGCTTCTGTCCTACCAGACAGGAGATGGGTTAAAATGCACTAAATGCTGTCTGTATGTTTGTCTGGTTTGCTTGCATAATTAAGAGGTGTTAGCCTTTTTGTCTTTTAATTTAGCAAATGTTAGTAAAAATACTAGGTCTATATGCTCTAAATAAGTCAGAAATTGTAATAAAAGAATAAAGAATATTAAACTGACTACTGCAGTTGTATGGTGAGTTTTTTCCTTCCATGTTATTTCATGCAAGCACTGTTTTGTCAGTTTTTTATAGATATTTTTATTGGAAATTTAACATTTTTACAAGTTTACAAGAATAAACAAAACTCTCAAGAACAAACATTGATATACAATTAAATCTTAAATAAATAATAACCAAAATTTAACAAAAGAAAAATACCAAGGAAAAAAACCCAAAACTCAACTAACTACTAATCTAGGTAAAAACAATGACTGCAGATGCTGGAAACCAGATTCTGGATCAGTGGTGCTGGAAAAGCACAGCAGTTCAGGCAGCATCTGAGGAGCTTCGAAATCGACGTTTCGGGCAAAAGCCCTTTATCAGGAATAAAGGCAGTGAGCGTGG
>NC_057712.1:40087921-40095535 GCF_004010195.1 Chiloscyllium plagiosum
ACTTGTCTGGACTTGTCCTATCTGCCTAGCTCCTTTTCCACCTATCCACTCCACCCTCTCCTCCCTGACCTATCACCTTCATCCCCTCCCCCACTCACCCATTGTACTCTTATGCTACTTTCTCCCCAACCCTACCCTCCTCTAGCTTATCTCTCCACGCTCCAGGATCACTGCCTTTATTCCTGATGAAGGGCTTTTGCCCGAAACGTCGATTTCGAAGCTCCTTGGATGTTGCCTGAACTGCTGTGCTCTTCCAGCATCACTAATCCAGAAACAACTAATCTAACCTACCATTAACCAGAGTGTATAATTAAGTCTCTTACATTATTCAAATAAGAGAAAAAAAACCAACGGATAATACAGAAATTGGGTAGTGAGATACATGCTCGGAATGTGTTAACATCAAATGTAACAAAACCCGTATTTGTGCGGGATTCCTCTCCCAAGGGGCCCCGGACCAGCCAGGTTCGCAATCTCAATTAAATAAAAGCCCTTGTTAGGATAGCCGAAATATCTGTATTTATATAATTCAAGAATGGCAGCCATATTTTATGAAATAATTCGGTCTTTCGGTGCACCATATTTGTAAGGAAATCAAGGGGAATACATTCCTTAATTAATCTGTGCCAATTTGAGAGTCCAGGGGGGTCCTCAGCCACCAAGTTTACCAAAATATGTTTCCTTGCACAGAGAGAGAATAGAAAATAATCTCTTCCCGTGCATATCCAGGGAGGGTAAGTTCGAAAAGCCCAAAAGGAGAGATACAGGGTCCACTTTAATTTCCGTTCCAAAATTTCTGTCAGGGTACTTGCTACTTTAGTCCTGTATCTACGGATCTTATGACAGGTCCATAGGCAATGTACAAGAGTGCCCATCTCTATTTTACATTTGGGATACATTGGAGATGCTCCTACCTTACATTTTGCCAATCGAACCGGTGCTATATGGGCCCTATGAAGTATCTTCAGCTGAATAGCCTGAGTTCTGTTACAGATAGTAATTCTTCTGGCGTTTTCCCAAATGTCATTCCACGTTTCTATAGAGATTTCTAGTCCCAAATCCTGATCCCATGTTTTAAGCAGATAGTCCATATCTCCCGATACTTCATCATGTAGTAAATGATAAATAGTACTGACGGAAGATACCCCCATTGATTGTAGCACTCTACATTCTCTATCTAATTTATAAAGACTATCTAATAACATAGTTGTCTTCTGTATGTAATCTCGAATTTGGAAGTATCGAAAGAGGTCTCCGTTAGGTAATCCGAATTTCTGACGCAGCTGTTCAAAAGACATCAGGACCCCTTTAAATTGGTCCCCTAAACATGAGGTACCCCTGGATCTCCAGAGTTTAAAAGTGGCATCTGTAAACCCTGGTTGAAATCCCCATGCTCCCAATATCTGAGCATAGAGGGATGTTTTATGTGAGTTGCCCTCATTTTGCTGCATTATATTCCAAGCTTTAATTGTGTTTAGTATTATAGGGTTTTTACAGTGATCCATAATGATTTTCCTCTTGTCTGAAAATAAAAGGTTAATAAGTGGGCATTTTACTTCAGAAGCCTCGATGTCCAGCCAGATTGATTGTGGGTCAGACAAGACCCAATCAGCTATGTAACTTAATAGGGAACTTCCCAGATTTTAGGAAATATCAGTTAAGTCCAATCCTCCCCTTGCCTGTGGAAGCTGTAGCTTCTTCATCTTAATGAGGGGCCATCTATGATTCCTGATAAAGGAACCCAACCAGCCATATAATTTATGTAGTGCCAGCCTCAGCAGCATCACCGGAAGCATTCTCATAGGGTATAGGAGACGGGGCAGGACATTCATTTTAATTAGTGATATTCTACCCAGCCAGGAAATTGGAAGGTCTCCCCATCGCTGGAGGTCCTGCCTTATCCTTTCCAATTAATACACAAAGTTTGCCTTGTATAACTGACCAAATACTGGGGCAATAAAAATGCCTAAATATAAGAAGCCCTCCAGGGACCACCGAAAGGGAAAGTGAGATCCGTCAACTAAGTGGGGTATCATAGCAAGGCCACCCATTGGCATAGCCTCCGATTTTGAGAATGCACTAAATGTATTAATAACTTGGATTAAGCAAGCACGGACATCAGAGGATTACTGAGGAATAGAAGAACATCATCTGCATAAAGGGTAATTTTATGTTTACCTGTACCAATCCTCGGGGCCGTTCTATTAGGATCAGCCCGTATAGGTTCTGCTAGTGGCTCAATTATTAGTGTAAATAACAATGACGAGAGGGGACATCTCTGACAGCAGCCCGTACCCACACTGAAGCTATCCGAACCTAATCCATTCGTAACCACAACTGCTTTGGGATCACTATACAATGTTGAGACCCATTCGGTAAACACCTTTCCAACGCCAAATCTTTCCAATGTGTAAAACAAATATGACCATTCAACCCTATCGAATGCCTTTTCCGCGTCTAATGAGACTACTCCTACTGGTATCTTTCCCTGATGGCAGGCTTGAATCATATTCAAAACCCTTCTAATATTATTGGATGATCTACGGCCCTTAATAAACCCCGTCTGATCCTCCTTTATGATATGTGGCAATACCCTTTCTAGTCTCAATGCCAACGTTTTAGAAAGGATTTTAAAATCTATATTTAGCAAGGACATTGGTCTGTATGATGCGCAATCTTCTGGGTCCTTTCCTTTTTTAAGGATAAGAGAGATATTTGCCATTTTCAACGAAGGCGGGAGACAGCCCTGACTGCGTAGTTATACATGTCCATAAGTGGACCAGCCAATATTCCTGTAAATTCATTATAGAATTCAGCTTGAAAGCCATCTGGGCCCGGTGCCTTACCGCTGTGAAGTTGCCTGATTGCGTCAAGTATTTCTTGGACTGTTAGGGGAGCATTTAAGACTGATACCTGTTCCGGAGTTAGGTCCGGAAAGGTCAAATTTTTAAAAAATGATTGCATCCTCCTAGTCCTGTCTTCACAATCCTGCGATTTATATAAATCAGAATAAAATTTTCTAAAGATTGCGTTAATCCTTTTAAGATCATGAGTCAAAATACCCGTACTTTCCTTGATAGACGTGATAGTTTGAGGGGCCTTTCTTTTTCTTTGCAAGAAATGCTAAGTATCTACTGGTTTGTCGCCAAATTCATATAACCTTTGTTTTGCAAATAATATTTCCCTCTTAGCGGTTTAGAGCTGTCCTAAGGGCCATAATCCTTTGCAATTTGATAATAGAAGGTCGATCAGCATATGCTGTTTCAGCTGCTTTTAAGCGAGCTTCGAGCAGACGCTGTTGTTCTCCCTTTAATTTTTTCTGGGTCGCTGAGTAGGAGATGATCAAACCTCGCGTGTAAGCTTTGATGGTCTCCCACATCATTGATCGGTTGCTAGCCGTACCTAAATTAATTTCTAAAAAAGTTTTAAATTCTTGAGAGAAGTACTTTACAAATTTACTATCTTTCATCAGGAAGGGGTCCATACGCCAATGCCGAGGGGATGGCCCATTGTTCCTCGCCTTAGTTTCCATATATACAGCAGCGTGATCGGAAATTGCTATACTGCTTATTTTACAGGATGATATGGAATTTTTAAAAATCGAGGGGGCATAAAAACATATCAATTCTGGTATGACATTTATGTGGATTGGAGTAAAAAGAAAAATCTCTGCCCTGTGGATGAAGACATCTCCATACATCTACTAATCCTAATTCTTTGTTCAAATCCACCAATTGTCTAGATCTGGGAGATACTCCTGCAGTACTCTTGGGAATCCTATCTATTTCCAAATCCATAATACAATTAAAGTCTCCCCCTATAATTGTATGACGGGCATCGAGAGCCATCAATTTTGAGAAGGCTTCCGTTATAAATTTAAAAGGATGTGCCGGGGGGCAATACAAATTTAAAATCCCATATTCCTCTCCATTTATGAGGGCTTTAATCAGAATATATCGTCAGATTCGTCTTTTATCTGATTTAGGATTTTGAGAGGGAAATTCTTCCGAATTAGAATAATAACTCCCCTGCTTTTTGAGCTAAAAGAAGAAAAAAAGGCCTGATCAAATCCACCCTGTCGTAATTTCAAGTCTTCTTTATCCAACAAGTTTGACTCCTGTAGGAGAGCTATATCAACCCTTTCTTTCTTGAGATTTGATAATATTTTCTTCCTTTTGACTGGCGAATTACTCCCCTTGACATTCCAGGTGCACCACTTAACCAACTGCTCAACCATAATTGTCCGGGCAAATCTGAGACCCCTCAGGAGAGGAAACCCTATCCAGAACATCCCGAGCATAGAGCATATAAAATTCACAAAAATAAAGGCTCTCTAATACACTCACAACAGTATAATAAAAAACTATTTCTAAATTAAAAAAATATAAAACGTATTTAAATGGAGATTTTCCCCCTTGTTCCCAGGGGTTATAACTTCCTTTCCAAAGGTCCATCGTATCCTCTCCCAACCAGTGCCCCACCCTTGACCCAGGCGCTCCTCAATAGGATGAGGAAAATTCAAATATACTACAGAGCTAGAGTTAACAGTGAGCACGCTACCCCCACCCACACCAACACCTGGTTATATTTGCTAATGTTAATACATGTATAAACATATAACTATAAAATTACAACCTCAACAAGTAATAATTAAATATAATAATACAAAATAACAAGGGAAAACAACCTCGTTCCTAGAAACAGAGGTAAAATAGAATAAGGTAACCACCTCCCCCCCACCAACATTAACTAGAGCCCCTGGCCTATATAGAATAATTTAAAAAAAAACAAGGGGTGGGGGAGAAAACTGTTAAATAGAGAACAAATAAATAAATCCCTCTCCCCACCCCCAAGATAATATTAAACAGTAAGGTTAAAAAAAGAAAAGGGGGGGGGGGAATATAAACCGGAGTGGGGGGAAGGCAAACCAAACATCAATTTCTCTTACAATTTATCTAAGAGAGTCCAAAAATTCCTTAGCCTTTTCCGGCGATCTGAAGTTATACACTGATCCTTCATGGTTAAAGCGTAGCGTTGCTGGGTAGCGTAAGGAGTACTGAATATTTAAGTCCCTTAAACACTTCTTCGCCTCTTCAAATGCCTTCCTCTTTCGGACCAGAGCTGGAGAAAAGTCCTGGAATAACATGATCTTGGAACCTTTATAGATCATGGCTTGGGGATCCTTTCCAAGATTTCTAGAGGCTTCTAGGAGTATCTGCCGTCAGTTCGTTTCTTAGTGGGATAATGGCCTAGTTAAAAGGTATTTAACAGGTACTTAATCTATTCAGGTCTAGGAGATGGTTGGTAAGCAGATTAATATTATGATATTTTGTGGAGACACGATGTGAATAGTATTATTCTGTATGCTGATAAGGTGTAGAAATGCAATAATCGGTTTGAAAGGGTTTTTTAAAAAATTTGGATATTATTGAACTGTGGTTTTATGAATGGTTCGATGAAACTGTGTTATAGTAAATAACTGGTTAGTAAAGGGTTATGAATGAATAAATGAGAACCCAGTATTAATGGATGTAGCGAGCTGGTGAGTGAGTTAATAAAGATAGCCTATAAAACGGTATCTCATTACACAACATCTTACAGAAGCCAGTAGGCCTTTAATTCCTTATGAAGGGTTTTTGCCCAAAACTTCGGTTTTCCTGCTTCTCTGATGCTGCCTGACCCACTATGCTTTTTCAGCACCACACTCTTTACTTTGATTTCCAGCATCTGCAGTACTCTCTTTCGCTTTAATTCCCCTGGGCTTGTGGTTCCAGTGTCAGTAATCGAGCCTCATCGGTCTTGGAATCTTTAAAACTCAAAGTAGATTTTATGAAAGTGGAGTTTGCAATGAGTAGACTATAAATTTTTGAAGTCCCGGAAAGACACATATGATATTAAGTTGAAAACAGCTATGCTGTAAATTGTCCCTTTTCTTCTGAGATGAAAAGTAATTAGGATCAGGGGGCAGTTAATTCACATATCTGTCTAGATAAAAGATTGTGTTCCGCTTCGGCGGGTCAGTGTGGACTTGTTGGGCCGAAGGGCTTGTTTCCACGCTGTAAGTAATCTAATCTAATTTAAAAAACATTGCTATGGGGAAGAGGGAATAGGAATCCGCGTTTTGAAATGCTGAAAACAATCCATAGATCAATCTGCATCAAGGGAAAGAAATGGAGTTAACATTTTAGTTTGATTTACATCAGAACTGAAAAAGAAATGTAAAAGTTTTTAATCCAGTGGAAAGGAGAGTGTCAGAAGAACAAACCGGAAGTTCTGTGATTGTTTGGACACCGGGGATATTAAACCACAAAAGATTCCATTGCAACACCTGAGAGAGTGGTACACTTCGTTCTGCTATAATGTGTGTTTTGTTAACACGAATTCACTGTAATGCAGTTGACAATCTGGGGACACTTTCTAAAGTGCAAAGTTTTAAATTGTGTATTAACTATAACGTAGTTCTGGCCCCATTAGTTTAAATGGTGTTGCTATTACTCAATTTTCCTATAGCATGGGATTGCACAAGAATGGAACTACCACATTACAGCAGAACTGACTCTAATGGATGTAGTAAAGAAAAAAGGTTGCAAAGGCGATGGAGTAGGAAGGAGAGAAGAGCATGAAAGATTAAAATCCTGTGTAATAACTTAAAAAGGAAAGCAGTGAAGAAAAGCTTATTTTCATTTCTGTAGTTGCAATTTTAAGTACTGTGTTGAGTTACAGACTGCATACTGTTCACATGGGTGCCCACGTAAGTTCAGAATATCAGTCTATTGAATGAAAGTTTAAAATCCTATAGGACTCAATTGCTTTTTTGTATGAAAACACAGGTTTTTAGAGCATGCAGGCCGCTTTACTGTTGTGCAGTAACGTTGGACCTGCTGACATCTGTGCTAGTGAAACCTTCTCTATTGTCAGACTAAGGGAGTATTTCCCCAATTGCTTTCTTGGGTTAATATACATTATTCCATGTGGTGCTGAGCCACACAGCTGGAAAGTGCCAGGTTTCCCAATTGAGACACTGTAGTGATACCCTCCTAAGCAGCTTCCTGATGCTTTACAGATCTCAAATAGGACCACATTGGTTTTGTGGGAGAGGGACCCAGCAAGTTTCCATTGTCTGTGGAACTGGACCCCACGTAAACCTTGGGGGAAGAGAAAATTTGGAACGTGGTTTGTTGAAAATTCTACAAAATGATTGGGTGAGAGCCCTTTCAACTGTGCTGCATGGAATCCTCAATTTTGGAAAAAATTGCGTTAGAAGTGCTGGTATGAAAGGCATCATCACAAAGGAGACTGAGAAACTCAGAATGTAATAGAGTCCTTGCAGGAAGAAGTATATGAGAAAATCTAGTTGAGAAAGCCATGGGAGTCTGTGGGTTTGTAGTAGACATCAGTAGATAGTCTATCTCCAGAAATTGAAGCAGAGAAGTTTGGGAAGAGGAGGGCCTGGTTAAGTTGAGCAAAAAGTGGAAACAACATTAATGAAGTTTACCAGCTAATGTCAAGACAGGAGGCGCTCACAGTACGTTTTTGAGATCAGATTACTGGCTCTCTTGCAAATCAGTGAATATCATAGAAGTACCATTAAGTGTATAAGTCCTGCTAAGATTT
>NC_057712.1:40096035-40142006 GCF_004010195.1 Chiloscyllium plagiosum
GACTGCCCTCAATGCCTCCACATTTATATTAAAGTGTGATGTCCAGAAAAGGATGCAATATTCCTGTCAGGTCAGATCAATGTTTTGTAACTTTCTTGCCTTTATACTCCATTCCTTTGTTTATAAAGCCCAGAATTCTAAAATGCTTTATTATCCACTCTCAACTAGCCTCTCGCCTTTAACAATTCATACATTTATACCCCAGGTCCCTCTGTTCCTGCACCCCTCCATTCAAATTGTGTATCTTTTATTTCATATTTCCTCTCTTTGTTCTTCTAACAAAAATGAATCATATTACACTTCTCTGCAAGAAATGTCATTTCCATTTGTCCATTGATTCCACTAAATTTTCTGTTTGAACCCCTTTAATGAGGTGACCACCTTTTCCATAGCATCAAGATAGCTCTAAAACTACAAAAAACATGCGCTGTTCTTTGTCATTTTCAACATTTCTGAGCCATTCATTTGATTATATCTTCCTGCTTCTGCACTTAGTATTTATTGCCCAGTTAAAAGACTTGATTCCACTTCTGTATTTGCTGGAAGTCAGGACATTCCCAGAACTGGATTCCTTCTCCAGGCTGACATTGTCACCTTTTATTTTCTTCATGTCCATCCCTTGTTCATGTTCTACCCCTTGGTGACATTTGCTAAAATGTGGAATGAAATCCATTCACTCTTTCTATAATCACAGCTAAGATTTTATTTATCTAACTCAAACAGCGAACATATTAACAGAAGCACTAACAAACCAAACAACTCCCCTTTAACTACTAATCATTCCCGAATAAAACAAAATTCTAATGGTATGCTGTTTCAGTGTATACAAGTCTTCCTTATATAATAAAACAATAGAATTTAATGTCTCACGTTGACAGCCAGGTTATGTCTGCCAGACATTTCTGTCTTTTTCGTTGATCTTTTAGGAACACCTCTCCTTTCAAATTCTTGTGTCAAGAATGCCTGTCTCTGCTGAATTATGGTGTTAGGCTAAGAATGCCGCTGTACCTTCACTTGGATGATGGTTACTCTGAGAGACCTAATCTCTTCAGATGGCAGTTTGCTCTTGCCAATTTTCAAATGCTGTCTTCTTTTATACCGTTAACCTATTGATTTCTTTACAATCAGATTGGTTCTAGGTTGTCAAAACTTAGTTGGTCCTTAGTCTCCAAGTGGCTGGTTTAAATTAATTGGCTAAATTTAAACACCTGTTGACTTGGTAAAAATGCTGCTTTGCCTGGTGACAATATAGCCTTATGTTGCAATTCAAGCATCTGCAACTGGCAAGCTGCTGCCCGTAGACACTCATTTTCAACTCATTAAGCATAGAAAAAAAATCATCTTTTAAAGGGACCACAAACTCTTTTTTCACCCCCTCCCATCTTATCATTTTAAAAACATCAAATTCTAACATCCTGTCTTCCAATCCACAAATACTAAACTTCACAACAGAAATGCCACTAATGTTAAGTGCAGTGGTTAGTTTGTCACTTATCAGAGATTGTTATTGCCTGACATTTGTGTGGTGTGAATGTTACTTGCCACTTTTCAGCCAAGTACGGATGTTGTTCAGGTCTTATTGCACTTTAACATGAGTGCCTTGAGTCGCAAATGGTGCTGAACATTGTACAACTGTCAGCAAACATCCCCAGTTCTGATTTTATGGAGGGTAGGTCATTGTTGAAGCAGCTGAAAATGGTTGGGCCTTGGATACTCCCCTGAGAATCTCCTGCCGAGTTCTCCTTCTCCTGAGATGACTGATCTCTGACAACCAAGATCATTGTCTTATATACCAGGTATAACTTAGCAGTGGAGAATTTGCCCCTGATTCCCATTGTTTACAGTATTTTCCAGGGCGTCTTGATGTTATACTCAGTTGAATGTGGCCTTGACATCAAGGGTTGTCATACTTGCCTCACCTCTGGGATTCAGCTGTTTGGTCCAAGGCTGTAATAAGGTCAGGAGCTGAGGGGCCCTTTTGGAACCCAAACTGGGCATCACTGAGTAGGTTATTGCTGAGCAGGGGCTGCTTGGCAGTATTAGTAATGACTCTTTCCATCGTTTCACTGATGATCGAGAGTTCATTGGGGCAGTAATTGCCTGGGTTGGGTTTGTCCAAACTTTTGTGTGCATGACATAGTCGGGTTGTTTTCCATATTGTCAGGTAGATGTTGTGGCTATACTGCAACTGCTTGGCTAGTGAAGGGGCAAATTCTGGAGCATAGGTCTTCAGTAGGAGAAAGTGAGGTCTGCAGATGCTGGAGATCAGAGCCGGAGATGTGTTGCTGGAAAAGCGCAGCAGGTCAGGCAGGCAGCATCCAGGGAACAGATCCATCTATAGGTCTTCAGTACTCTTGCAGCAATGCTGTGAGTTCATACAGCATTTGGAGTATGTGATGCCTCAAGCTGTGATACTGTGGACTACTGGCAAGGGGAAGATGAATTATCCACCTGGTACTTTTGACAATTAGTCGTAGAGTGTACAGCACGGAAACAGACCCTTTGGTCCAACTCGTCCTTGTCGACCAGATATGCTAAATAAATCTATTTCTGTTTGCCAGCATTTGGCCCATATCCCTCTAAACTCATCCTATTCACATGTCTTTTAAATGCACCACTTCCTCTGGGCAGCTCATTCCATACACACACTACCCTCTGCGTGAAAACGTTGCCCCTTTTAAATCTTTCCCATCTCACCTTAAACCTATGCCCTCTAGTTTTGAACTCCCCCACCCTGGGAAAAAGACCTTGTCTATTTATCATATCCATACCCCTCTTAGTTTTATAAACCTCTATAAGGTCACCTTTCAGCCTCCAACGCTCTGGGGAGAATAGTTCCCGGCTATTCATCACCAAGCTGTGGGGAAAATAGTTCCAGGCTATTCAGCACCTCCCCATAGCTCAAACCGTCCAACCCTGGCCATATCCTTGTAAATCTTTTGTGAACCCTTTCAAGTTTCGCAACATCCTCCCTATAGCAGGGAGACCAGGATTGGATTCTGAATTCCAAAAGTGGCCTAACCAATGTCCTGTACAGCCACAATGTGAACTCCCAGCTCCTATACTCAGTGCACTGACCAATAAAGGGAAGCATATCGTCTTCACTATCCTGTCTACGTATGAAGGAACTATGAATTTTCACTCCAAGGTCTTTTTTTTAATTTCAAAAATATACTTTATTCATAAAATATTTTGATGATCACAATTGGTCATGCCATACATGCGTAAACATTCCATTTCTTTGCATACAGAGACACATTCGTCATTCATATATACAGGTTTGTACAATTACTATCCACATATTTAGCTGGGGGGTCAGCAGAGCCCCCTTACTGTGTCGGCCCCCTGTGCTTAGGCAGGCAGACGTTACACAGTGGTCTTTCCCCACCGTGCCTTGGCAGCAGCTGCCCCAAGCTTCAGCGTGTCCCTGAACACGTAGTCCTGGGGTCAGTCGGGGTCAACTTCAGCTGGAAGATCAACAGGTTTCGGACCGCCCAGAGAGCGTCCTTCACCAAGTTGATGATCCTCCAGGCACAGTTGATGTTCGTCTCGGTGTGCGTCCCGAGGAACAAGCCGTAGAGCACGGAGTCCTGTGTCACGGCACTTATCGGGACGAACCTCGACAAACACCACTGCATTCCTCTCCAGACTTCCTCCGCATAGGCACATTCCAGAAGGAGGTGTGTGATGGTCTCGACCCATTGCAGCCACTTTGAGGGCAGCGTGCGGTGCGGCTGAGAGTCCGGGCGTGCATAAAGGATCTCACCAGCAGAGCCCTTCTCACCACCAGCCAAAGCCATGTCTTGGTGCTTGTTGGAAAGTTCTGGCAATGAGGCATTCTGCCAAATGACTTTAACAGTCTGCCCAGGGAACTTGCACTCCAAGGTCTCTTCGTTCAGCAATACTTCCCTGGACCTTATCATTAAGTGTATAAGCCCAGATTTGATTAGCCTTTCCAATATGCAGCACCACACATTTATGTAAGTTGAACTCCATCTACCACTCATTGGCCCATCTGATCAAGATTCTGTTGTACTCTGATGTAATCTCCTTCGCTGTCCACTACACTCCAATTGTGTTGTCATCTGCAAACTTACTAACCATACCTCCTATGTTTACACCCAAATCATTTATATGAACGATGAAAAGCAGTGGACTCAGCACCAATCCTGTGGCACACCACTGGTCACAGGCCTCCGGTCTGAAAAGCAACCCTCTACCACCACCATTCTCTGTCTCCTTCCTTCAAGCCAGTGCTGTATCCAAATGGCTAGCTCTTCCTGTATTCCATGTGATCCACCTTTGCTAAGCAGGCTACCAAGAGTAACCTTGTCGAACGCCTTACTGAAGTCCATTTGAACACGTCCACTGCTGTACCCTCACTACTCCTCTTCATTACTTCTTCAAAAGACTCAAACAAATTCGTGAGACACGATTTCCAATGCACAAAACCATGTTGACTATCCCTAGTCAATCCTTAACTTTCCAAATACATTTAAATCCTGTCCCTCAGGATTCCCTCCAACAACTTAACCACTACCAATGTGAGGTTCACCAGTCTATAGTTCCCTGGCTTTTCCTTACCATCTTTCTTCAATAGTGGTATCACATTAGCCAACCTCCAATCTTCTGGCGCTTTACCTGTGGCTATCCATGATACAAATATCTCAGCAAGGGGCCCAGCAGTCATTTCCCTAGCTTCCCACAGAATTCTAGGGTCCGCCTGATTAGGTCCCAGGGATTTATCTAGTTCTATGCGTTTTAAGGCGTCCAGCACCACAACCTCTGTAATATGGACATTTTTCAGGTTGTCACTATTTATTTTCCCAAGTTTTCTGTGTTCCATGTCTTTCTCCACAGTAAACACTAATGAAAAATACTTGTTTAGTATCTCCCCTATCTCCTGCGGTTCCACACATAGAGAGCCTTGCTGATCTTTAAGGGGCCCTATTCTCTACCTCATTACCCTTTTGACCTGAATGTATTTGTAGAATCCCTACGGATTCTCCTTAACCATGTTCACCCAAGCTATCTCTTGTCCCCTTTTTGCCCTCCACAATTCCCTCTTAAGTATACTCCTACTGCCTGTATGCTCTTGGAAGGATTCACTTGATCTTTGTTGTCTGTACCTGACACATGCTTCCTCCTTATTCTTGACAAAAGCCTCAATTTCTCTCGACATTCAGCATTCCCTTCACCCTAACAGGAACGTACTGTCCCTGGGCTCTTGTTATCTTCTTTTTGAAGGCTTCCCATTTTCCAGCTGTCCCTTCTGTTGTTAATGGTTCAGTATAACTTTTTGGAACTGAAGTGCTCAGCCTTTGCTTGCCCTCCTGAACTCTTCATTGAACCAGTCTTGGTCCTGTGGCTTGTTGGTAATGGTTGAGCGGTAGATTGGTGTTGGTGTATGAATCTGCTATTGTTGATGTCCCACAGAGCCTCAATTACGCCCAGTCTTGAGTTGCTAGATTTATTCCAAGTCTGCCCCTTTTAGCCTGATGACGATGCCATGCAACACAATGGTGGGTATTCTCAACATGAAGATGGGACTTTGAGTCCACAAGTTCTGTGCAGTGGTCAGTTTTACCAATACTGTCATGGGCGGATGCATCTGCAGCATTGGTGAGAATGCGGTCAAGTATGTTTTTCCCTCTGTGCCTGCTGCAGATCCAGTCTAGCAGCTATGTCCTTTAAGACCCACCAGCTCAATCAGTACTGCTACTGCTGAACCACTGTTGGTGGTGGACAATGAAAACTCCACCCCGAGTACATTTTGTGCCCTTATCATCCTCCGTGCTTCTTCCTAGTATGTTCACCATGGAACGGTAACTGATTCATCAGCTGAGGGAAGACGGTATGTGGTAATCAACAGGAGATCCTCCCGTGATTAACTTGAATCCATGAGACGACATTGGGTCTGCAGTCATGTTGAGGACTCCCAGGGCAATTGCCTCCTGACTGCATACCACAGTGCCATCACCTTTGCTGGGTCTCTGCTGCCAGTGGGAGAGGACATATTCAGAGATGGTGATAATATTATTGGAAGCATTGTCTCTAAAATATGATTCCATGAGTAAGACTATGACAAACAATTACATGACTAGTCTGTGAGGCAGCTCTTCCAATTTTGGCAGTAACCCCCAGAAGTTGGCAAGGAGGACTTGTACTGGGCGGACAGAGCCATTTTTCCAGTTATCGTTTCTGGTGCCTAGGTCAATGCCAGGTGGTCTATCTGATTTCTTTTCTTTGTTGAGACTTCATAGCAATTGATACAACTGAGTGCCTTATTTCAGAGGCCAGTTGAGAGCCGCATTGCTGTGGCTCTGGAATCATGTGTTGGTCAGACCAAACGAGGATAACAGAATCCTTACCCTGAAAGACAGCAGTGAACCTTATTATAAATTGTTGACACTTGATGTGAAATAGTAATATCATGGCTGGATATGAAACTTGGCCATTAATTAACAAGTACTAATTTCTGGATTTTAAGAAAAACTGTCTATTCCAAGATGTACATTATATCTTTTAATTAGTTTGAAGTCTATATGACACAGTTTTAATCTTTACTCTGTTTTATGCATGAAAAATAAACCAGGTTGTTACTTATTGGTATGTCCATCTATTGCGTTTGATATAGTATTCCTTGAGAAGGAATATTTGAACTGCTGCAATTATATAATTTGAAACAAAAAACTGTAGATGCTGGAATCCAAAGTAGACCAGCAGGAGACTAGAAGAATACAGCAAGCCAGGCAGCATCAGTAGGTGGAGAAGTCAACATTTCAAATATAACCCTTCTTGAGGAATGGAGGTGGAGGTAGGGGGAGCTGTAGATAGAGGGAGGGGAGGGGCGGAATGGTGAACTCATGATGGGTGAACACAGGTGGTGGTTAAGACCTGGTTGGTCGATGAGAGGAATGATTCTGGTTGGTAGCTGGAAGGAAGGATCAGTAGTTAGAAATGGAATGGAGGAGGCAGGGCTAGTGGCAGAATAAATAGTGAGGGCTCTGCAATGCATGACTTAAAACTCCTCCCCAGAAGTGATAGAGGGACCTTGGGGTTTGAGTAATAGTTCCTTGAAAGTGGCATCACAGACAGGGTGGTGAAGAAGGCATTTAGCACACTTGCCTTTGATGATCAGAGCATTGAGTATCGAAGTTGAGGCATCAGGTTATACCCGAACAAGATATTGGTGAGGCCACTTTTGGAGTATTGCATATAGTTCTGGTCACCCTGATGCAAAAATGATTTAAAAGCATGTTACCAATGCTGGAGGGCTTGAGTTACAAGGAGAAGCTGGGTGGGATGGGACTTTTTTCCCTGAAGAAAAACATGAGGAGCATAGTAAAGGTATTTTTCCCAGGATAGAGGAGTCCAAAGCTAGTTGGGTTATGTTTAAGGTAAAAGGGGCAAAGAAAGGGGCCTGAGGGGCAACTTTTTCACATACACGGTGGTGTGTATATGGAATGAACTGCCAAAGGATGTCGTTGAGATGGATACACACATTTTAAAGACATTTGGAAAGGGACACGAATGGGAATGTTTTAGAGGGATATGGGCCAAATGCTGCTGGCAAACAAGACTAGTTCAGTTTAGGAAACCTAGATGGGCGAGTTGGATCGAAGTATTTGTTTCCATCCTCTCTGATTCTACCCATAACTCTAATCTATAGTGGCATCTCCAATCTATCATAACACTGAAGTAATGCATCGACGTCTGCAGGTCAACAGCAATCCATTTGTACAACCCTATCATCTCTATATCAATTTCAGATTAATTATATCATTTTCAGTGCTTGAATAGGAACTCGAAATAAAATTTAAAAACCAATTCCCTCTAGCCTATCACATCTTAAGGATATGGAATGATGAGGAAGGTGTAGCCAAAATGAGTATTGTCAACAAATTATACAACAGTGCAATTTTGCTTTCTGTTAAAAGGCATTCCTTCTCCACTATAAAGAGATAATGGTTCTCTATTTTAGCGGTACAACATCTTGACGTGATATGTTATGTCCTTGCCTCATTGCTCACCTTTAAAGAAAATTTTTATATTGCAAATGGAGTTGGTAAAAAAAATTGTGATTAATCTTTTATTGCATTAAATTATGACTTTAATAATTCAATTTAATGACCTGCATTTGCATCATGTATGGTGACTATCAATTTTATCTTTGAGATGGTATATTACTACTTTGCCAGACAAATGTTTTCAAATGCTTTTAAATCTAAAATTGTCAACCTGAATCTTTCTCTTTCTTATAGATATAGGTAGCTGATGCTCCTCTTTATCGTTTCAGGCGCAGATCTCATTCTTGCAAGGAGAGAGAAAAGGCCAGGAGAACCTGAAGAAGGATTTGGTTAGAAGAATTAAAATGCTTGAATATGCTTTAAAACAGGAAAGGTGTGACTTTTTTAATGACTACGCTCCAGACATAACAAAAATCTACCTCAGTAAACAAAACACATCTAAGTTCTTCAATTTGAAGATGCCTGTTCTTGTGAAATAAATATTGTAAACTCGTATAGACTTGTATACTGTTTTTCACATTGAGAAGAACTGTTAGAATAAATTACATTTTCTGTTTCATGTTCACATTCCTAAAAAAGTCAAGTTTATACGTAAAGCTTTGAGAATAATAACAGAAAATGTTAGAAATATTCAACATTCTGGCACTACCTGGAGGGAAAGGCAGAGTTAACACTTCATCAGTCTGAAATATTTGCTCTATTTTTCTCTCCATAAATGCTGCTAGACCTACGGAATGTTTTCAGCAGTGTGCATTTATTTCAGATTTCTAGTGTCCTCATTATTTTATATTTGCATGAATGTTTTCTGTGGTAGTTATAGTAGACCTTAAAACTGGGCTGTTGACTGCATAGATTTTCTTTTTCAACTAGCATTCAGAAGCAGGCTATAAGTCAGTTTGGTCATTTTTGAAAGGCAAGTGCTTGAGCTTAATTTATTTCAATGCTGTAGGCATTTCCTGTTGCTGGATAGTTACCTTTCATAAAGAGGAATATGGGAGAGTTGATTGTGTATATGCTTAATTTGCTACCAGTGTCTTTGTTAGGTATTCACAATTAAAACTTTGCTCTTATTGGCTCGTGTGGAGAGTTTTGATATAGTATATTATTACAAAGGTTAATATTCATTTACCCAACCCTAGTTGTTTCTAGAATTTGGAGATTCTTTAACTTTGTTTTGATCATGAAGTCAGGGAAGAAGTTCTAAGATTTTGAGCTCAGTGACATTGAACGAGCAGTGATATTTGCTCAAGCTGGGATTGTTTCCTTTTGGAGGTGACAGTGTATTTTTGCACCTGCTGCCCACATTGAGCAGTTTGGTCACTGCTGCTGGAGAGAGTTGGTAAGTTGCTGCAGTACATACTTTCAGTAGTGTACACTGTAACTACAATATGCTGGTAGTGGAGCAGTGAATGTTTAGGTTAGTGGATGAGATGCCACGAAAGAATGCTGCTTTATCGTGAATGATGTCAAGCTTCCCAAATGTTGTTGAAGCTGTGCCCCCCCCGCCAGCCCCCAAGAATGTTTGTTAAGGGTATTCCATATCATTCCTGACTTGAGTTAGTGGAACAACTTGGTGGATTTCAGAGGTTAACTAGTCAAAACTGAATATCTAGTTTCTGACCTGTATATGCTTAACTGCATCTTTAGCAAAATATGATTACCTCAGTAAGCTCAATTTTCAAATTAATTTTCAGCAGTTGCAGGAACCTTGAAGTGGCTTGCAGCCTAGAGGAAATACTGCTGTTCAGACCCTAAAACTTCAGTAACCATGGAAGTCAGTTTTGAGTCACACCTTTTAAAATTTATGTTAATGACTTAGATGAATTGACTGTATTGTAACCAAATTTGTTGATGATATTTAGATAGGTGGATAAGCAAGATGTGAAGAATGTACAAAGAGTCTGCCAAGTGATATAGACAGATTAATTGTGCAAATATTGAGGAAATGAGAGATTGTCCGCTTTGGCAGCAGGGATGGGAAATTAGAATGAGGGGTTGCCTTAGGAGCAAAGTTTGTGCAGGTTAGACGTCTACTCTTTGGAACTTAGAAAAATGAGAAATAATCTCATTGAAGCATGTAGGATTCTTAAAGGACTTGACAGGGTAAATGCTGAGAGGATGTTTCCCCTCGTGGAGAGTCTAAGACAGAGGGTATAGTCTCAGAATAAATGGGCACACATTTAAGATGAAGATGAGGAGCAATTTCTTCGGTTGAGTGTCTTTTGAACTCCTTGCCACTATGGCTCTATTGTGGGCCAGAGTCTTTGTGTATATTTAAGACTGAGAGAAATTTTTGATCAGTATGGAAATCAAATCGGAAAAGGCAGGAAAGTGGATGTGGGAAATGTCCTATCAGTCATGATCCTATTGAATTGCAGTGCAAACTTTGAGGGGCTGAATGGCCTTCTCCTGTTTCTATTTCTTATAGTCTTATTATCAAGACTGCAAGATATTGCCATGTAGAGGAATTAGGATGTCCTTGTACACAAATCACTAAGAATGAGCATGCAGGTACAGCAAGCAATTATGAAGGTAACAGCATGGCCTTTATGGTAATAGCTTGAAGATGAAAGCTCGGAAAATTGTACTACAAACTGTACAGGGCATTGATGAAACAATGCTGAAAAATGTGTTGCTGAAAAAAGCGCAGCACGTCAGGCAGCATCAAAGGAGCAGGAGAATCGACATTTCGGGCATAAGCCCTTCTTCAGGAAACAATTGATGAAACAATACCGAGAGTACTATTTACTACAAGATTTTCGTCACCTTACTAAGGAGGGATATACTTGCATTAGAAGCAGTTTGGAGAGAGTTCACCAGGCTGATTCCTATAATGAATGGATTGCCATATGAGGAAAGATTGGGCCTATATGTATGGGAGTTTACAAATCTAAGATTCTGCACATGCCTGACAGGGCAAGTGCAGAGGATTTTGAAAATAGTCATGTATACTGATTGGGCAGATAGAAAAGTGGAGTTGAGGCCACAATCATGTGAACAATGATCTTATTGAATATTTTAGTGTGTCTATTTTAATGCAAGAAGTATCAGGAATAAGTGTGACGAACTCAGATCATGGATCAGTACTTAGAACTATGATGTTGTGACCATTATGGAGACTTGGATATCACAGGGATGGGAATGGTTGTTGGATGTTCCAGGTTTTGGGTGTTTCAAAAGCAATAGGGGGGGAAGGTAAAAGAGGTGGAGGAGTGGCATTGTTAATCAGGGATAGTATCACAGCTGCAGAAAGGGGGGGGGGGGGTCATCGAGGAGTGTTTGTCTGCAGTCAGTGTGGATGGAAGTCAGAAACCGGAAAGGATCAGTCGCTTTATTGGGAGTTTTTTACAGACCCCCCCAATAACAACAGAGACACAGAGGAGCAGATTGAGAGGCAGATTTTGGAAAGGTGCAGAGTAACAAGGTTGTTGTCATGGGTGACTTTAACTTCCCTCATATTGCTTGGAACCTACTTAATTCAAATAGTTTGGGATGAAGCAATTTTTGTCAGGTGTATCCAGGAAGGGTTCCTGACGCAATATATAGATAAGTCAATGAGAGGGGAGCCCATATTGGATTTGGTGCTTGGCAATGAACCATACCAGGGTGTCAGATTTGTTGCTGGGAGAGCATTTCGGTGATAGTGATCACAACTCCATGACCTTTACTGTAGTCATGGAGAGGAATCGAAGCAGATGGTATGGGAAAGTATTTAATTGGGGGAGGGGAGTTACAATGCTATTAGCCAGGAACTGGGGCACCTAAATTGGGAACAGATGTTCTCTGGGAAATGCACAACAGAAATCTGGGAAGCACCTGCTGATAATGCTGGACAGGTTTGTTCCACTGAGGCAAGGAAGGGATGGTAGGTTGAAAGAATCTTGGATGACAAGGGATGTGGCACATCTAGTCAAGAGGAAGAAGGAAGCTTACTTAAGGTTGAGGAGGCAAGGATCAGTTAGGACTCTAGAGGGTTACAAGGTAGCCAGGAAAGAACTGAAGGGTGAACTTAAGAGAACTAGAAGGAGGCATGAAAAAGCTTTCGCGAGTAGGATTATGGAAAACCCTAAGGCATTCTACACTTTGTGTGAGGAACAAGAGGATGGCCAGAGTGAGGGTAGGACCGATCAGAGGTAGTGGAGGGAACTTGCACCTGGAATCGGAGGAGGTGGGGGGGTCTTTAATGAATACTTTGCTTCAGTATTCACTGCTGAGAGGGACCTTGACGTTTCTGAGGACAACGTGAAACAGACTGATATGCTAGAACAGGTTGATGTTAAGAAGGAGATTGCTGGAAACTTTGAAAAACACAAGGATAGATGGGATATACCCAAGGTTACTACAGGAAGTGAGGGAGGAGATTGCTGCACCTTTGGCGATGATCTTTGTGTCCTCACTGTCCACTGGAGTAATACCAGAAGATAGGAGGTTGACAAGTATTCCCTTGTTCAAGAAAGGGAATAAGAATAATCCTGGGAATTACACACCAGTCAATCTTGCGTCAGTGGTGGGCAAAGTATTGGAGAGGATTCTGAGAGACAGGATTTATGATTACTTGGAAAACCTTAGTTTGAATAGAGATAGTCAGCATGGCTTTGTGAGGTCATGCCTCACAAACCTTATTGAATTCTTTGAGGATGTGACAAAACACATTGATGAAGGTAGAGCAGTGGATGTGGTGTAAATGGATTTTAGCAAGGCATTTAATAAGGATTCCCATGGTAGGCTCATTCAGAAAGTCAGGAGGCATGGGATACAGGGAAAGCTGTCTGTCTGGATACAGAATTGGCTGGCCTATAGAAGACAGAGGGTGGTGACAGATGGAAAGTATTTAGCCTGTAGCTCGGTGACCAGTGGTGTTCCGCAGGGATCGGTTCTGGGACTTCTGCTTTTTGTGATTTTTATAAATGACTTGGATGAGGAAGTGGAAGGGTGGGTTAGTAAGTTTGTCGATGGCACAAAGATTGGCGGAGCTGTCAATAGTGTGGAGGGCTGTCGTAGGTTTCAACAAGACATTGACAGGATGCAGAGCTGGGCTGATAAGTGGCAGATAGAGTTCGACCTGGAAAAGTGTGAAGTGATTCACTTTGGAAGGTTGAATTTGAATGCAGATTACAGGAATAAAGGCAAGATTTGTGGCAGTGTGGTGGAATAGAGGGATGTTGGGATCCCGGTCTATAGATCCCTCTCAGTTGCCGCCCAGATTGATAGGACCCTTAAGAAGGTGTATGGCGTGTTGGCTTTCATTTACAGGGGGATTGAGTTTAAGAGCAGCAAGGTTATGCTGCAGCTGTATAGAGCCCTGGTTAAACCACACGTGGAATATTGTGTTCAGTTCTGGTTGCCTCATCATAGGAAAGATCTGGAAGGTTTAGAGACGGTTCAGAGGAGATTTACCAGGATACTGGCTGGACTGGAGAAATGTCTTCTACAGAAAAGTTGAGGGAACTCGGGCCTTTCTCATTGGAGCAAAGAAGGATGAGAGGTGACTTGATGGAGGTTTACAAGATGATGAGAGGCACATCAGATAGTGGATAGCCAGAGACTTTTTCCCATGGTGGAAATGTCTATCACAAGGGAGCATAACTTTCAGGTAATTGGAGGAAGGTTTAGGGGAGATGTCAAAGGGGTAGGTTCTTTACACAGGGAGTGGTGAAAGACGCTGCCAGCAGTGATGATAGAGTTAGATACAATAGGTACATTGAAGTGACTCCTGGATAGGCATAGGGAAGGTAGTACAATGAAAGGTATGCAGGTTAGTCTGATCTTAGAGTAGGATAAAAGGCTGGCACAACATTGAGGGCCTGTACTGTTCTATTGGGCTGTTCATGATCAAGGAGCCAATGACTTACTCTTGTTCCTGCGTATGTTCTTACAACCTGCATGCAGCAAGACCTGTTCAACATTTAAGTTTGGGCTGGTAAGTGGCAGGTAACATTTCATAGATCATAGAATACCTACAGTATGGAAGCATGCCAATCGGTCCAACAAATCCACATGCTCTCTCGGAAGAGCATCTCACCCAGACCCACCACCCTTTCCCTGTAACCCTACATTTTCCATGGCTAATCCACCTAACCTTCACATCCCTGGGCACTAGAGGTAATTTAGTGTGGCCAATCTACCTCGCCTGCACTTTGATGAATCCCTCACTATTCAAATCCATTGGATTACTGTTGACCAGAAACTGGGAGGTACTGCAGTGTATCTTGTGGATTGTGCACACCACTGCCACTATGCCTAACTGGTAGAGGGAGATAATGATTTAGGAGGTTTTTGGGTACCAGACAAGTAGATTGTTTTGTCCTGATGGTTTTGGATAACTTCACTTTTAGAGCTGCATTCTTGTAGGCAAGTGGACTGTATTCTATTACACTTCTTCTGGCTTTAGGGAGTTAGGATGTAAGTTAATTGCTGCTGAATTCCAAGCCTCTGAGTTCCCCTCGTATTTAAATACTTCTATTTAACAGGCTGGCTCAATTCAGTTTCTGATCTTATGAATGTTGACGTTGACTACAGCAATTCACGAGGTAGATCAAGTGCAATTAGGGAGGAACAGCAAATTACTAGTTCTTGCAATAACATGCACCCCATGAAATAACAAAATGTGAGCAGCAGCATTTTTGAATTCAGCATTGTCCAGACGTTTCGTATTTACAAAGAATAAACTAGGGCCTGGACTTTGAATTAACATTAATGAAGAGGCTAGCATTGCTCATTATTATAGAGTTATGGCATATACACTTGAATATTTAACCATAGAACTCTGAAAGTTGCCATCCAAGACGCTCATCTCTCCTCTCTCCTCTTCATGGTATACCATAGCAGTTGTCACTCTTAAATTGCAAACTATAGCGAAAAAAAGTTAGGGCTAGTCTTTTCAGGAGTAAGTCGCACATTTATGATGTGATGACTGATAAATACTGCCAAACAATCTCCTTGGCTTTGTAAATTGAAGTTCGTAAATTTGGAGCCCCATTTCTTTATAAGATAATTATTATTGGAGATTTTAGGAATATCATTTGTTTGCCTTCTACCTTTCTGTTAATCCTGTCTGTTTCTCCCAATTTTTGTTCTGCTTAATTCATGTTATTTGAATCTAACTTATGCTTCCTGCTTTAGGTTCTGCAAACCGCAATGGTGATTCTTCAATCCAGTTGGTTGAAGGTCATTGTTTCTTGTCATGTTCACAAGATGTCACCGTGCCCCTTTAGAGGATGACATCCAGGATTAGACAGTGGATTTTAATAAGCTTCTCTATAGTCAATGAAAACACTTTGTGGCTGGCTGTCAGTGGCGTGAACGGCACAAAACCTAGGCAGTTGGGTTTCTTTCATGAAAGAGAAGATACAGCTTTATCCATATATTAAAGCTAAATATGAAAAGAAATAATGACAGAGGAAGGACTCTGCATAATCCAAGATGAAGCATGGGAAGAAATTGTGGCTGTTAGAGATGCTCGTATTTTGAGGTATTTTCAGTGTTGGAGCTGATTTCCTCGAATTCTAGGAGAAATAATTACTGTTTTATAAGTTACTGCATTGTTTTGGAGCTTTGTGGGGGTTGGGCAAAGATCAAAACAACACTTAAAAAGGAGGAAGAAAAGTCATTTGAATGGGTACATGTTTAGGAAGGGTTTAGAGGGATACAAGACTAGATTTGTTTTTGAAATCTGGTCAGCATTGACGAGTTGGACTGAAGGATCTGTTTCCATGCTGTTCATCTCTATGACTGACTAACAGATGTAGTCCTTTCTAAAATGTAACCCAGTTTTATTAGTCACAGTAGTCAGAGTTCACATACATTCTAAGATCACATTTCACCAATCTTATTGACTTTTTTTAAAAGAAAGATCAGGTTGAGAATCGATTACCTTGCTATTAGTCTTCAATCATGTGTAGACCAGATCAAGTAAGGACAACTAGTTACCTTTCTTAAAGGGTTTGAGTGAACAATCTGGGTTTTTATCGTTAGTTCCTTGGTCATCATTACTAGATTACTGAGCCTAGATTTTTAATCCAAATATATTAATGAATTGAACTGAAATTGCTCAGTGGGGTATGAACTCATGACCCAGACCATTATGCTGGCCTCTGGATATTAGTCCAGTAAGATAACCAATAGGCTTTTGCGTATGTACTTACAGAATGTCTTTCATAAGGTTGTAGAATGTACTGAAAGTTAGCAACAAAAGTGAACTCTAAGTTTTAGAATTGAGAAAATATATTGCATTACCCAGAAGTGGTGATGTAGTGTATGTGCAATATCTGTATTGGAATCGGTGTTCACCACATTCTCAAATGACTTGGACTAGAAAATTCGATATATGGTGTCAAAATTGCAGTTGACGCCAAATTGGAGAATGGCAGTAATGAGGAAGACAAAACCTAAGAGCAAGAGGACATAAACAGGTTTCCAGGAAAAACGTAAAAAAAATTTCAGTGTGGAAAAGTGTTAAATGATTCATCTCAGTGTAAGGAATAATTGAACTCTGGCTGACTGGAATATACTGTCATTATCTGACTTTGGTAGCTAGAAATACATTCAGCTAATATATTACATTTGCAATAAAATAGCTGGATGATGTAATGAACATTGTCTAAGTAAACAAGACGAAAACAAAAACTTAATACAGTAACTTTGTGGTATTTAAAGATGTATGATTGTGTTTTAAATGTCAGAGACCTTTCTGAGGCTTTAATGTAAAATACAGAGTTGAAAAAAATTAATGTATTTTTCCCCTATCTGCTGGATTTAGAGGTGAGGGAAGAGTGCTATTGAGATCATAAAGCATGGCTTTGTATCGGCAGTGCCCTCTTTTTTTTTAATGGAAAAATTAAACGCTTTATACGCGATACAAAAATTCTTTGGAGTGCCAATTGAAGGAAGGTTTCTGATAGCTGTTTTAATACATGAGAACTTTAAAATCCACTGACTTGCAGCCTTTTAATACCCCCAACACAGACCACCCCACTCCACATCCCCGACCAGCTTTGGAATTTAGAGCAGGAATCTCAGTTCTGACATGAGGCATTTCGGGACTGAAATTGTGAAGTGACTGTACTCAGAGGGTTGTGAATCTTTGGAATTATCTGCCCCGAGAATTAAAGGCATTCAATAGTGGAAAACATTGAAAATTGAGATCTTAACTCAACTGTGTAAGGGCAATATGGCTACTCCTAGACTTATTTCTCATGTTTAGCTATTCAGTTCTTTGAAAGTATTTCTCTCGAGTTTGTCTTATTATTTTTTTTTACTTCCATGGTTCTCTGCTCTAATTTTTTTTGTTTTTTTTTGTTCTGGGAATTGTTTTGCTGGCCAAAGGATTTGTGTGTGCTGCATTAGTTCAGGATAACTTGGTTTCTTATAAAACAAAGCTGGAAATGTGTTGCTGGAAAAGCGCAGCAGGTCAGGCAGCATCCAGGGAACAGGAGAATCGACGTTTCGGGCATAAACCCTTCTTCAGGCATTTCCTGAAGAAGGGCTCATGCCCGAAACGTCGATTCTCCTGTTCCCTGGATGCTGCCTGACCTGCTGCGCTTTTCCAGCAACACATTTCCAGCTCTGATCTCCAGCATCTGCAGACCTCACTTTCTCCTTCTTATAAAACAAAACCGATTTTACAAATGTTTTAGAAACCTAATAAACATTTGTCATATTTCTTTCAGAGCCAAACACCATAAATTGAAATATGGGACCGAATTGAATCAAGGGGATATGAAGCCTCCGAACTATGACTCCGGTAAGATATGAACATGTTACAAAAAGTAGCAAACCCATCCCTTAAGTATAAGTAAACTGCATTTGTCATTGAGTTGTGAAATGCAGAGTTAGAACAAGCATTATATTTGGCTATGAGATTTAAACTTTGACAAGAGTTACTTGGCTCCTGGTGTAAGGAAGAAAGAAATTACTGAACTAGATTGAAAAATGCAGAAGGTTCTGTAAGGTGTTGAAAAGGCATTAAATCACTAAGTTTCTGTTCAGAAAAGTAAAGGTTCAAATTACTAAATAGTACTATGTATTTATATCGGATAGTAGAATGAAACATCCTCTGATCTTCATGAGTGAGGTATGATATTTCAAAGAATTCAGGAATGCTTAGTGGTAGAAGCCACTTTTCCATTTTGACTTTTGAAGAAATAGATTTATTTTTTTCAGTTTGTTTTCTTCTTCTCTCAACACTTCATTGCACACTTGTGCCTGCTGTATCACTAAGCAGATCAAGGTTACCTACGGAATTCCTAAATATCGTACCCCTCAGTGACACATCCGAAATGTAAGATTACAGAGGGCCTTTGCAGAACGGACTTGCACAAAGATTGGTATTTTGGCACCTACTGTGTCTGATTTTACATCAACAATCTTGGCTCAGTGGTTTAGTGTCAAGTGGTTAGATTTGTCAACAATGCAAAGTGCTTGAGTGAATCTGAGGCTTTGAAATTAACAAAGTGAGTTGGATTAAATATATATGTGGGTAGACTACTGGCATTTAAAATAGACAATTGTAAAATACTGTACGTAATGGATCGTACACTTGTCAAAATCACCAGGCTGCAGTTGAAAGAGCCAGCAGTTTTAATAAATTTGATTCTCAACATGTCTTCTCTGGAGCAAAAATCGACAAAACATAAAATTTTGAACATGCAGGAACAACATATATTTATGTAGGCCCTTTGAGGTTTTTCTTATATTTTAAAACGCTTTATTTTGGTGTTGGCTCAAGCAAGAGTTGGAAGAATGTTGGGGAGCAAGTATTAGGAAGTAAAAGTTTTTAAAATAGGGAAGGGTATCGCAAGAATGAGGACCTTCTGGGATGAGAGTAAGTTACTTGAAGATTTTGTCAATTGGTAGAATGGTGGAGGACAGTACTTGAGGTCATTGTGGAGAAAGAAAATGTACAGTGGATCACCACTGTGCAGATATAGGATAAGGGACTGCAATGTTTCAAGAAGGCAGCTCACCACCACCCTCTCCAGGATAATTAGAGATGGGTAACAAACACTAACCGAGCCAGAGATGCCCATATTCCATGAATGTATTTAAAAAGGAAAAGAAGAGTGAGGCCAGTGAAGGCTTTGAATATTTTGCACTGAGAAACTAGGCGCCATTCATGATTGACAAATTGTAGATCGGTGAGTGGGAATATGATATGGTCAAGAGTTCAGGCTATGGCTTACAGCTAAATCAGAAGCTGCAAAGCATCGTTATATTGATCCCCAACCTGAATTTCCTTCACAATTGTTCCATTAACAAGTACACTTTCTTGCACCTCCACAGCATTACTCTCATCTGCTCTTGCCCCTTCCTCTATTAACATGTAAAATCCTTGCTTTGTTGTTTTTGGTTTCTCATTTATATCCAAAATAAAAAAAAAAGAACTTTTAAACCCAGGGATTGCAAGGATCAATGCATGTTTTTGAAAACAAGAAATCTGACACTCATTGTGAATACAACAGGCTGTGTTTCAACCTCATCTTATTAACTGACACTCTTCATTAACAACAACAAAACACCATGAAGTTTGCGGTATTATTCTGTCCAGTTATTACTGATTTTTAATTTATTTACCTCATTGTAAATATAACTTGTTCAATTGAATGGCCACCCAAAATATCATCAGTTGATTCAATTTCAAGTCAATTTCTCCTCAAATACCACAATATACAGATTGTTCTGGGATAACGCATGTTTTGGCAGCACAGTTTGGCTATAACTGTCAAAGCATTAGGGAACAGTATTTACAGTAACACTTACCTCCATTGGTAATAACGTGATTCCAATGGAGATCAGTTTGTATGCTTCGTTCTGCACATTCCATGATGTCTGCGTCGAAATCTGTGCTATTCTGCACATGCACCAATGTCAGCTGCTGACAGAGCAGCTTTCTGTGACAGATACTGTACAAATAGCAGCTTTCTAACATTTATTAAATGTACTGTGTTAAATTTACTTGGTTCGTTAATAAATATAATTGCAACCTTCATTCAGCCTGTGCTATTCTGTGTTAAACCTTTAGGTGATTTTGGAGATGTTGTTAGTGATATATTTTGCTGGTCTGCCCCAACCCCACTTTTCCTAGAGGCCCCATTATTTCTATGAAGTGATTTTCTATTAAGCGGGTTTTTGCTGGAACGTAAAAGTGTACAGTGTTAAAGGAGAACTGCTTGTACTGAAAAGTACAAGTACAGAGGAACCTCAATTATCCAAACGAGATGGGCAGGCTCTATTTTGGTAGGATAATTGATTATTCGGTTAATTGATTTAATGCCTGACCTCTGGGGCTTGGAGTTTTCTGAAGTTTCCTTTTTCCTTGGCTCCCTCTCTCCGTCTCAGGGTTTGTTTCTGAGCAGCCAAACACTTGTGTATAAGGGAGCTACAGCATTTCTGAAGCCTCCTGTTCTCTTCCTCCCCCCCCCTGCTCCCCATCAGTTCAATGGGATTGGCACAACGAGCACTTGCTAAGTCCACACTTTGTTCAGGAGACTAGGCAGCAGCTCACCGTGCGTGACTCCCCAACTCTTGCCTCCTACCATCCCCGAACCAGCCAGACTGGCCACCAACAGTAAGGCTGCCTCCGCCTTTGGGGGGTGAGTCTCAAAATAGCACAAACACACACCTTTTTACTGCAACTTTTTGACAGGTTCCACCTTTGCCCTGTACAGGACAATGTTGAAGAGGTTATCTGGAGAAGGGGGCTTTAGGGTCCACCCCTGTGTAGAACTCCAGGGAAGGGGTGGGGGGGGGGAGAAGAGAGAGAGAAAGGGCAGGAGGTCAGTCATTTGGAGATGGTGCCTAGGCTCCCATCGATGTCCAGGACTGTTCTCAACAGCTTTTCAGTAAGCCGAGTTCATTTTTAATCATTGTAAACAAAAGACGCGATCAGTGTTGAAACGCTCTTTGATATAATGTTTCTATCGGGGCCTTGAGATCTTCTTCAGATAATCCGAAATTCGGATAATTGATATTTGGATAATCAAGATTCCTCTGTAGTCAGTTGAGGTTGCAAGTGAGAAGGCTCTCTGCCAGTAAGTCTTATTTAAGGAAAAGTTGCATTATTATTTGTGATTTATGCTGTAAATCAAGTATAACAGTGAAACCCCCTGCATTACATTTGTATTCGTGTCTGTTTTTACATTGATTATATGGGCCTCTTGATTATCCGGAATATTTGATCAATTGATACATTCCTGGTCCCATAGGTTCTGGATAATAAGTTAACTATGTATGCAGCTGCTGGTTTAAGGAGTAGTCAGAGAAGTTTAAAAACAAACTGGAACTGAAGTTTTGTGCACAAAAGCAGTGTTGGTTGACAGCAGATTGGTAAGTGGTCCATAATGGGCAGAGATGAATGCTGCAGATGCTGGAGATTAGAGTGGTGCTGGAAAAGCACAGCAGGTCAGGCAGCATCTGAGGAGCAGGAAAATCAACGTTTCGGTCAAAAGCCCTTCATCAGGATTCATCATTCCTGATGAAGGGCTTTTGCCCGAAATGTCAATTTTCCTGCTCCTTGGATTCTGCCGGACTAGTCTGTAATAGCCCGCAAATAATTGTGATTGTTTCTCAGATGACTGAACACCTTAGAGTTGTGAAAAAGATAGGGAGAAGCCTTCAGGCAGCCAGCAGTTTAGGAACTCTTTCCATTCACACCAGAAAATGCCACTTCAGTTGAAGAAAGTCATTTTTCCTTTTGTTCAGCAGTTGTTATAAGCTGCGAGTTTTAATTGATAAGCCAGAGACCTTTTATAAGTGAACCAGTCAGCTTGTGCATCTTGGAAACCATTGGAAGCTTCCAGAAAAGGATGGCTGAGAAGCAGCATTTTGACCAGCCGAAGAATAGTCTCAGCAGCCCTTGTGAACAGGAGCCACTGAATTGTTTTACATGTGATTAGTATTTATTCACTTGCAGTAAATTGTAGCTTTTGCCAAGTATAGAAACCTGGTGCATTTTATCTGCCATTCTGGATTGAGAAGGCAGGTAAGTGAGGATTTAGCTTATTTTTTAAAATCTTTAGCTTGTGACAACTCCAGAATAACAGGGCTTGGTTTCCACTGCACTGCCCCAGTGAGTCAGTGCTCTTTTCCGATTTAGCTTAACATCTATAAATCGCCCCTACCTTACTTTCTTTCCCTTGACTTCAACAAATCATAAACGAATATTTCATCTGCACAGTGTTAACAGCCTCATCTTTTCCAAGCATCTTTGGCTTTTTCTACCTTAAGCATTGACTTCAGAAACCTTGTTCTCAATTTCAAGTTATTCTACATTCCTTCCCTTTTTGCTGTAGCAGGCTTTGTTGCACTGACTTTATAATCTGCACTATGGATAACTACTTTCTCTGTTTCACTTTTCTTGAATTGTACGTTGATACCCCTCTTACCACCTTGTCCTCCATGTTCCTTCTCATCTTTTCCCTTTTCCCCACTTCCCTCATATGCTGTTATCCTACACAATTCAATGCATTTTATGCTATCTTCCTGTATGAGGAGCAAGAAAGAAAACGTAAGTTTTGCTGTGCCACAAAATATCTGCATACTGCCACATAGTCCTGCACACATCAAAACTTCAATAATTAAATACTGTAAATTGTTAAAATGAAAATGTAGCCTATAAATTCCTTCCCTGAGTAGTAATATATAGATATTTATATTTCTTAATCAATTGACATTTACAAATGACTATATTAAGGTACAATTTTTTTTGTACTATTTCTCTCCACTTAAAATATTTAAAAGACATTTGAATAAGTACATGAGTAGGAAAGGTTTGGAGGCCAAATGCAGGCAGGTAGAAACCTAGTTGGGATGGACTGATTGGATCGAAGGGTCTAATTCCATGATGTATGACTCTTAAAACAAAGTCTTTGAGTTTTCAAATACTAATGAAAAGTGCAAGCTGGCTTTAATGTCTTATGATTCTGTTTTGGTATTAAGTACCATAATTGAGGGGATTCTGACCTTTGACTTGGAAACAGGTTTGAATCCAGCCCTGATTGATGAGCTAAAAGTTTCTTCTGACTGGTAGTGTGAAAATGACTTTTGTCTGTCTCAAACCAGCTCCTAACAAGTAGGAATTTCCAAACTCATTGGTTATCAATTCAGATCATGAGCCCTTTCAGTCATTTTTGATCATCTGCTCCAGTTTATCAATTGTGCAGTTTTATTTTCATCAACTGGTCTTCTTTTGAGAATGTAGAATTTGATTGTATTGAAGACTCCACACCCAACTTACTCCAGTCCAAAGGAAACAGCCACTTGTCAGGAACTTCCAGTGTACATAGGAATATTCTTTCTGATAATCAGCTAAAATGTTTAAACTTGCTAGAATAGAGCACTAATGAGGTTCCTGCTGCTTATCTAACTCTGGCTATCCATTAGACATTGGTTGTATGTAGTAAGAAAAATAAAATGCTATGTTGCATTACATGGGCAGAATTGCAGTCCTCGCTGATGGGTTTGCCATGTCAGGATCTATTAATAATCTTAATTTGTTAGAATAATATTCCATTAACAGGGTGCTTGGCTTGATCTGGAAATGAAAACAATCATATCTGTCCAGTAGGATGCTTTTCACAGAGCAATAGACTGGTTGGCTAAATGCATAGAATGAGAGCACTTTGTCGACACTGGATGACTGGAAAGTATTTATTTCACAGCAGCAATGTTGATTATCTTGAGTGTAAAATTCACCAAGATTTTTTTAAAAATTCCTTTGTGGTGATATATGCAGTATTATGAGATTGAAGTGTGAGAAGGTAATGCAAATTGCAAATTTATTCTGTTAAAACTTTAAAATCTTTAAGTTGTTTGTAATGATGAGTTTAAAAATAGTTAGATTTAAACAAGATCCTGGAACATTATTTGAAGCAACTCCAATGTTCTGACAGTGGAAATGTTGCTTTACACCATACAGTTATGTTATACTTCCTAGAGTGGCGTCAGTTTCTTACCAATAGAAGAACTTCTTCAGGTGTAACAGCTGCTGAACAATTGTTCAGAATCTGGGGCTACATGCTAGGTAGTCTTGCATCATTTCAGCTTTGTAGTACACAATATCACACTTTTCACTTTCTCAGGAAGTCCTAAACACTTCATGATGAATAAATTATTTTGATGTGCCAGTCACTGTTATGCAAGCAAATGTTGGAACCAACTTATGCACAAGAATATGTCTCAAGTAGCAAATGAAATGAAGACCAGTTAAACTATTTTGTTGCAATTAGTTGTCCAATGCTAGGGGACTTAGCTACTCTTTAACTAGTCTCATGAAAAATTTTATCACCATCTGAATAAGTAAACAAGAATTCTCCTCAATATTCCACCTACAAGACTGCTATCAATTAATACTGCACTCCCTGCATATTGCTCTGATGTATCCATTCAGATTATGTTGGAATGGCAAAAGTGCGTACAAATTCAACCACTAAGATGAGTGTTTAACTTTTGGTTTTAATTTCCTTTACTAAAAGGATAGACTACTGCTGGAAAGCAGTGATTAATTGCTTTATTTTAATGTTACACATTTAATCATCAGAGACTGTGAAGAACTCTGCTATTCCCTGATTAAAAATGCAGTTGGTGGAGTGCAACATGTAACTGTTAGTTAACAATAGTCTCGACTCAATCTGACTCCAGTTATTCCTGCAGCAAGGTTAATTGAACAGTAGTTGAGGAGTGAGGAATTCAGACTGAATCATTGTTTTTCTAGATGAAGGGAATGAAAATGAAATACAGACAACACAAAATAATCAATTAACATGGAAGCAAGGGCGACAGCTCCTTCGTCAGTGAGTATCTTCAGTTAGTTCTATTTCAAAAATGCTGTGTGATTCTGTATCTTCAGTGTTTCACCTCATCATCAAAGTTTTTCTTAGTCGAATTCAGGTAAGTAAAAATATTAGAATATCGTCTTGATTTAAATTGTAACATTTTAAAGAGTTAATATTAAGCATGATAGTGTTCCAGATCAGAATGAAATAAGATTCTGGATAGGATATTGATTATTTTCTACCATTTAATTGGGCTAGCTTACACATGACATTTAGACTAAGTGATTCAATATTTGCATGCTTCTGTTCTATATTTGATGTATATTTATTTTTGAAAATATTTAAAACCACCATCCCCCCCCCTTACCCCAATCTAAAGAAGAAAACTGTTGAGTGTCTTACTACAGACAATGTAATGAATGGTGAATTGTTAACAATAGCCTTGTGCTGGGAGCTTTCATTTTCCTAGTGACTGTAGAGGCTGGTACTGGAAGAGACATACCACTTTGACCCTGCAGCTGGTACGAGTGACTTTTCTTTTGCCAGTACCCACTGCAGTTAAGTAGCGTGCAGGAAAGGATTTGTGGTGTGTATATGCTCATCTTTTCTGAATATTGCATCATTTGTAGCTGGTGTGTTTTACGATACAAGTTGCGGTAAGATTTCAAGATATTGTCATTATGTTTAAGACTGCTCTAATTCACTGATTCCCTAGATACTTACAGGAGGTGGGTTATACAGACACCATAATAGATGTGAAGTCGAGACGAGCACGGGCACTACTTGGCCTCTCTAGTGATCTAGATAAATTATCAGAAAGCAGAACTTTGGAGCCTGTTGTAAATGGTGGCGAAACTGTAATAAAAGGAACAAACATGATTGGGTAAGTGCTGACAATTCAGTACATGTTTATTTTGTTTAAAAGTGGAGTTTAATTTCTTCTGTGATAAATACATTGTCTAAGATTTTTACATACTGTTATTGCTGGGAGTGGTACATCCGTTACTTCTTTATAAAGGTTCATTAGAATATAACAGGTAAGCTTCTGAACTTGTCAGCCAAGACAGATATATTGCAATGCTGAGGCACAACAAACTGATTTACCACAGAATTGATGAGAATTGCATGCTGATTCAGTCAGTTAAATTCCTTTTACTTTTTCTTATGGGTGCAACAAGTAGTTGTATTTCTGTATTTTATCTAATATGGTAAGCAGAGACCACAAACTAAAATTTCATAATGTTGCGTTAAAACCCCTTAGTTGTTGAAAATTTATTTTTGTGCGTTATTTGTTTGCTGTTACCTATGTCGATGTTCCTTTCTTTTAGTTCATTATTGGATTCATTGATGAAAACAATAAATCTAGCATTACTATCAAAGTCAAAGAAAATGATTCATCCTATAAACAAGTACCTAAAGGGACAGAAGCTTCTTTGTTAAGTTTCTTTTACTGCAATTGAATCATAAGTTCATCCTTAATCAAAGGATGTTGGTTTGATGCAAACAATGTATTGAACAATAGGGTCCTTGACAGCATTAAAGAATGTTAGATCAGGTATTTTTCACTTTTCTTTCTTGTGACATAAATTTCATTTTCCAAACAGGTTTCTCTAATGTAAAGCTCATTCTCATGACATGTTTTAATTTTAGTGCACTTTGTGAATTGGGAGAAATTCCCAAGTAGAGCTGCATAATTTTTTATTCTAGCGTGGCTACTATTTTTGCTGAGTTTTTAAACATATTGCCGCTTTGCTCAACCCTCTCCTAAGCTCCTCATTCTCCCTCCCACTCATTTGTTTACTTCCCCCCCAACTCTCCTGCTTGTCATTTTCCCCGTCCCAAAATCTTGCTGTTTTCTGTTTGCCACCTTGTTCATTGCCCCAATCTCTAGCCTCTGCCGTGAGTGAGGACTGAGAGGGCAGTGAAAGGAACTTAATGAGTGAGGGAATGAGAGGTGCAACAAATGAGATAGAAGTAGACTGTCAGGAAGTGACAATGGAAGGATCACGATAGGATAGCAGAAGAGTTGGAAGAGGTGGGCAGGGTAGCAGGAGTAATTGAATTATCAGTTATGAGAAGATTTGTTTTAGGCCTGTTGCGATCGAGCTAGCCAACAACCTTTTGATGTAAAAATTTACTAACCGGTCATAAACACGTAACCTACCATATTACATATTTTCTTGTGGGGAAGTGATTTTTATTCAATATTCCATTTTATAGGAACGGGTTAGGGCAGCTAAGAAAGAGTCTGTTATTGTGCTCTTTGTTGTAAAAGGATGGAATTATAATTTAATAATCCCTAAAAAAAAATTACTGAATGTTATTCACACTAACTGGTGTTTTCTTTGCATTAATTCAGAGTTATTCTTGATAAAGGAATAAATTGCATTATGCAGTGCAGCATGGTGGAATGGAACTGATAGAATTACTGTACAGAGTTGGCATGGATTTGATGTGCCTAGTGTTCTCCTTCTGTGCCACAGTGATTTTATGATTCTTAAGTGGGACTAATTGAATAGTTCTTCCAAAGCAGCGACTCAGTTGTGGAATGACTTCCATTTGTGCAATAGATTATACAACAACATTATTTGGCATATTTCTAAAGGCAATAATTATTCCTACTGCTTTATGATTTTTTTTAATTTTTGGCCAACTGTTTTTTAGGTTCATTTATGAATGAAAAGCTTGATTACATTCCAGACTCTTTCTTCACATAATTTTGTATCTATAGGCCTGACAGTCTTGCCTCGGAAGGGAAGTAAGAAATACATGAAAAAAAAATACATGTTATGTTGCAGTAGATGAAAAATGAAGAGTAGATTCTACCAAGAGTCTTTTGCTTTCCTCTTAATGACCTGTTAGAGTCATAATGTCATATAGTTGTACAGCATAGAAACAGTCTTTTCAGTCTAATTCGTCCATGTTGACCAGACCATGTTGATCTCATCCCTTTTGCCACCATTTGGTCCATATCCCTCTAAACCCTTCCTAATCATGTACCTATCCGATGCTTATCAAATGTTGTAATTGTACCCACCTTCACCATTTCCTCTGGTAGCTCATTCCATATATGCACCATCCTCTGCAAGAAAAAGTTGCCCCTTAGGTCCCTTTTAAATCTTGCCCTTCTCATCTTAAACCTGTGCCCTTTAGTTTTTTGACTGCCCTACCATGGGAAAAAGACGTTGGCTATTCACCCTATCCATGCCCATCATGATTTTATAAACTTCTGTAAGGCCACCTTTCAGCCTCTGACACTCCAGAGAAAATAGCCCTCGGGTATTTAGCCTCTCCCTATAATTCGCAACCTCCAAGCTCTGTAACATCCTTGTAAATATTTTAATGAACCCTTTCAAGTTCAACATCTTTCCTGTAAAGGGAGACCAGAATTGAATGCAGTATTCGAAAAGTGGTCTAACCAATGTTCCTGTATGACTGCAACATGACATCCCCACTCCTGTATTCAATGCACTGACAATTAGAGGCAAGAATACCAAATGCCATTCTGCCCCGTCTACTTGTGACTCCACTTTCAAGGAACAGTGAATCTGCATCCAGCGATTCTTTGTTCGGCAACACTGCCAAGGACCCTACCATTAAGTGTATAAGTCCTGCCCTGATTTTCCTTCCCAAAATGCAACACTTCACATTTATCTAAGTTAAACTTCATCTGCTACTCCTTGGCCCATCTGATCAAGGTCTCGGAGTTAACCACTGCTGCCTCACAGCGCCAGAGACCCATATTTAATTCCCGCCTCAGGCGACTGTCTGCGTGGAGTTTGTACATTCTCTCCGTGTCTGCGTGGGTTTCCTCAGGGTGCTCTGGTTTCCTCCCACAGTCCAAAAAATGTGCAGGTTAGGTGAATTGGCCATGCTAAATTGCCTGTAGTGTTAGATGAAGGGATAAATGTAGGGGAATGGGTCTGGGGTGGTTGCTCTTCGGAGGGTCGGTGTGGACTTGTTGGGCTGAAGGGCCTGTTTCCACACTGTAAGTAATCTAATTTAAATTAAACCACCTTCATTGTTCCACCAACAACTTTGATGTCATCTGCAAACGTACTGAGTGTTCCTCCTTTATTCACATCCAACTCATTTATATAAATGACGAAAAGTAGTGGACCCAGCACAGATCCTTACGGCACACAGCTGGTCACAGGCCTCCAGTCTGACAAACAACCTTTCACCGCTACTCCTTCTCTTCTAACTGCAAGCCAAATTTGTATCCAAATCATTAGTTCTCACTGAATTCCATGTGATCTAACCTTGCTAACCAGTCTACCATGCAGAACCTTGTCAAACGCCTTGCTGAAGTCCATATATAACAACGTCCACTGCTCTGTCATAGAGCATATATGGCCAAACATGGGAGTAGCTTGCTCATTATGTGAGGAATAAAACATTGGAAATCACTGAGAATAAAGGATTAGGTTTGAACCACAGCATGTTATAGAATTTTATCTTTACAAAATAACAGCATGTTATTATTCCCCACAAATTTTGTCATAGATTGCCTATGTTAAAAACACGTGCAAGATTATATAATTCAGTTTTGAATTTTTTTCAAAGAAATTCCGGAGAGAAGGTTAAACCACTTTCGACTGATTCAGCAGATGTTCTGGAAACATTGAATTTTCTTGAAAATGCTGCAGCGGAATTTAGTGATGAAGATGAAGATGATGAAAATGATGGAAAAGAGAGGACAATTAGCGATAGTTCGGTAGGTTAAATGATTGGGCTGTGTGTAAATGTTTTCAAAATGTAGTGTATTAGCATACTTGTGGTATGTTTATGTGCTGAATGCTTTTTTTTCTAAAGAGGTTCAATTATAGTCCTCTGATCATATTGATCTAGAACTTGGAATGTTGACAAGGCTGACATTTGGTGTCCATCCCTCATTGCCCTTGAAGTGAATGGATTTATAGATCATTTCAAGGGTTAATTAAGGGTCAGCCACATTTCTGTGGAGTAGTATGTAGGCCAGAACAGGTGAGGACAACAGTTTCCATCAACTAAGGATATTCACAAACCAGATGGATTTTTATAACAATTGACAGTGGTTATGTAGTCATCATTAGCCTAATATTTACATTTATATTTTATTGCCTTGCAGGGAGTACAAGAATGATACCTGGACTTCAGGGATTAAATTATGAGGAGAGTGTAGACAAATTAGACTTCGATTTCTCTAGAATTTAGTAGATTAAGGGGTGATATGATCGAAGTCTTCAAGATAGTAACATGGAAATATAGGGTAGATAAAGACAAATTATTTTTACTGTTTGGGAATTCTAGCATTAGGGACATAGTCTGAGAAATAAGGCCAGACCAAACATCTCAGGAGGGATTTAGAAAGCACTTCTACACAGGTGGTAGATATTTGAACCTCTTTTCCATAAGAGTAGTGGATGCAGGATCTGTATTGACACCATCACCTTGATAACTTATGATCTCTGTACCTTAATTAGTTTGTACAGTTTTGGATTACTTGTTACTTTGGTTAGAGCCTCATCACGTGATTCATATACCTGTCATGCTATTCCAGCCACTTGGTTTGTCTCTAGCACTATACTACTTTTGATTTTTTTCTAATTATTTCTCTGCCTTAAATAATTGGGTCATCGGTCATCCTTCACTAGCTATTCAGCTATTGACACTTTACTCTCACCGTTTAACACTTTTGATCACCTGCAAAGTCTAGTTATTCAGCCTGTCAGCACTCCACTCACTCCATTTGTACTATGCTTCAACATTCTTAATTACCTAGAATTGCCTTGCAGTGATTTCTCTGCCTATAAATTCTGTGCCCGTGAGCTTCCCTCCACTTCACCTGATGAAGGAGCAGTGCTCTGAAAGCTTGTAATTTCAAAAACACCTGTTGGACTATAACCTGATACCATGTGACTTATGACTTTGTACACCGAAATATGACAAATAACTTGATCATTAAGTGGAAATATGTGAATAAGCGGTTGGAAACTCATCTTGAGATCAAACACCAAGGCTACAAACAATCTGGTTCAGCCTCTGTTTGAACAGGGTTTGTGTTGGTATCCTGTGGTACCCAAAGATTCTAAAGACAGTAACTTAGTCTGTACTGAATTTAATTTCAAGAAATTTATGTTTATTGAAGAATGACTACAAGACAAGCAATCTGACAATTTAGAGATGTTAGAGAGAGAGAGAATATTGTGAGGGTCAATTTACATGTACAACTTATAAAATAATACTGTAACAAGAACACATTTACCTCTCACTCAGTTATTGGGCTGCTTGTCAAACCAACACAATTTATCACTTACAAATTCAGTTCTACCAAAAATAACCCAGCTGTACAGCGTGACGTTGTGAACTTTATTACACCTGGGTTGATTCGTTCTTACATGTTGCACGTTGTGTGTCTGTTCACACACACCTACTCTGGTTGAAGTTTAAAATCTGAAAAATAAACTGAAATTGAATATAATGAATATGGAGTTTGGTAAAATCACTGCTCACAAATATTTCTTGTACCATTGTATACAGGAGGTTTTTCCTGTTCTGAATTTTCTGCACAAAAATTATGCCTCGAAATTAAATCCATTCAGAAGAAGTACCACAATACAATTTTATTTATAGAGTTTTTAATGTAATGAAATGTTCAAAAGCGCTTCTCTGAGTTAATCTAAAACAAATAAGATACTCAGCAATGTGACATATTAAGCAGATGACCAAAGGCTTGATCAAAGTACAGTAGTAGGTTTTAAGGAGTACCTTAAAAGAGAAAAGCAAAGAAGAGCAGCAGGTGGAGGGGTTAATTTGCAGAGCTTCGCAACAAAGCAGCTGAAACTTGCTATGGAGTTGTTAAAATTAGGCAAATTCATGAGGCCAGAATCGGAGCAGCAAGGATATCTTAGAAGTACAGACTTGCCAGGATAGATGTTGAATTGGGGTGAAATAAGGTGAAACAAGTAAAGGTCAGCAAGCAGGGGGGTGACAATTGAATAAGATTTGTTAAGAATTCGGACATAAACATCAAGTTTATAGAGGGCAGAATGTGCAAGGCCAGCCTGGAAGTCCAGTCAGGAAATAACAAAGATATAGACAACGGTTTCAGTGGTAGATGAGCTGAGGCAGAATGGAGTCAGACAATGTTATAGCATTGGAAATAGCTGCATATGTATTTGTAAGTTCATCGAGGTCAATCATACACCAAGGTTGCAAACAAACTGGGTTCAGCCTCACCATTTCAGAGCCAGTGATTGCATCAGTGTCAAGGAAACAAACATTTCCCACAGGTTTTGAAGACAGTTGCTTTGGTCTTCACTGTATTTAATTTTATGAAATTTCTGTTCATCCAGCAGTGGCTATCAGACAAGCAGTTTGACAATTTACATGAGTTAGTGGTGAGTTCGAGCTGGATGATGCTTAATAAAAGTGAGATGACATGACTTGAGTATTTTGTGTATTAAATTTTGTGTTTCATAACTTTGCTTGACTAGTCCATGTATTGAATGTAGTCCTGTGAACACAGCAGCAACAAATTGCATTTATGCAGTGCCTTTGAAAAGTGAAACAGGGCACTTGAGGTCAAACCCAAGATAAATGGTTGAAGAGCCATGGAAGGAGTGTGGTTACCAAAAGTTGAATTAAAAATGATTTTTTGAACGGGTGTTGAGACTGAGTGAAGTAGAAAGAAATTTGAAGCAAACTGCCGACATCCTGTGTGGTATAGTGAGTTGTGAGGAGGCTTCAAAGTAATTTAAACAAATTATGTGGGCAAACACATGACAAATGCAATTCAGCCAGTCTAAATGCAAAGTTATTCACTTCAATGTGTGAAAACAGGAGAAGATGAGTATTATTTGAATGGTGATATATTGGGAAGTGTGGATGTACAAAAGGATCTGAGTGTCCTTGTACACCATTCAATGAAAGTTGACTGATAGATGCAGAAAACAATTGGGAAGGCAAATGATATATTGGCCTTCATTGCAAGACCATTTGAGATCAAAAGTAAGATATCTTACAGCAGTTACACAGGGGCCTTGGTGTGAACACACCTGGAGGATCATGTGCAGTTTTGGTCTCCCTACCCAAATATACCTGCCATAGAGGGAGTAAAGCGGAGATTTACTAGACTGATACTGGGTATGGCAGGACTGATCTGTGAGGAGAGATTGGTTCGACTGGGCCTGTAGTCAGTAGAGTTTAGAAGGATGAGAGTGGATCTGACTGAAACACACACAATTCTAACAGGGCTAGGCAGAATGGATGCAGGGAGGATGTTTTCCCGGGTTTGGAAATATAGACTTGGGGTTCAAGATACAGGGTATGCCATTTAGGACTGAGATTGAGGAAAAGTTATTCACTCAAGTTCTCTACCACAGAAAACTTGGAAGCCAAGTCACTGCAAGGAAAAGATTGTAAACATTTCCAGATTGTAAAGGAATTGAGGTATAGGAAGAAAGCAGGAATATGGCAGTTTGAGAAGATCAGCCATGATCTTATTGAATGGTGGAGTTGTCTTTAAGTGTCTGTTGGCCTACTTCTAGCTTCTGTGTTTTTCTAAATCCTAGTCAGAGGAGGGAAGTACTTGGGGTACTGGCTCCTAAAGTTTAGAAATGATTTGGAGACGCCGGTGTTGGACTGGGGTGTACAAAGTTAAAAATCACAGAACACCAGGTTATAGTCCAACAAGTTTATTTGGAAGCACTAGCTTTCGGTGCACTGATCCTTCATCAGGTGGTTGTTACAATCACCTGATGAAGGAGCAGTGCTCCGAAAGCTAGTCCTTCCAAAGCTTAGAAAGGAAAAGAGTGAAACTATGATTTGAGGAGATGAGAATTTATGAGAAGAAAGAACGGGAGCTTGGAGATGAAGAATCTAAAGGAATGCAATCAGTTTGGAAACCAGTTTGTCAGCAACATTTTTTTTGATGATCTTATTAACAGTCTGTTCAGGCATGCACCGTTGTAAGCAAAGTCCAGTTGTGTTGATTTTGCGAGGTACATATTCAAAACCTATGAATCAGAAGCTTTCTACCAATGACTAAATTAGTCATTCAGCAGGGGGAAATTTTCCTAAGCACTCCTAAATATATCAGAAGTTGGAAGTAGTGTCAGATTACAAAGGAGGATAGGTGTTGTTGAAACAAGGCATGTGAATCATGTTTCATAAATAACTAATAAAGAAGCTATGGGACTTGTTAATGTCAAAATGACAGCTTCCTCTGCAAGTATTATCAAGACTTTATACTTCTGTGCAGATGACATTATTAATCAAGGAAATAGTATAACAATATAGAGGGGGATGACCAACTTTTAAACCCTTGTCACTTGTGGGGAGAAATTGCTATTTTGTCCAGATGCTTTTTTTATCATATGCTGCCAAAGGTGCGTGGATGACCTGTGACCTATTTTATCCTTCAGCAAAACATGCAAATTACAAGAGATCTGTTATTTATACTTCCTAGACTACTTTGACCTTACTCTACCACTCAACATATGCTTTTGAGAGGCATCAAAAGAGGCATCGCCAGAAATTTTCAGACCGCTATCAGACCCATCTTCTCAGGCACTACATAGTGGTCTGCAATGCCAGTCCAGAAATACAATTGAACCTAATCATAAGTGACAGTTGATTGGCAGTAACCATACCACAGTCAGCCAGTGGATGCCATCACAAGGAAAGATCACAGCAGGTTTTTCTTTGATTTGAATTACCAACAGCCAAGACATCATAACAATAGTATGCCATTCAGCCTATTAAGCCGCCTAACTGCTCAATATGATTGAACGTTTTAATACTGTTTACTCACCATGTCCCAATCACTCAGGTTCCCTAATTACCAGTGGTGCAATCAATCTCTGCCTTAAACATACTTTGAGACTATATGCCCACAACCCTCTGTTGAAGAGACTTGCAAAGGTTCGCAACTCTGAGTAAAATAATTTTTCATTAATTTGTACCTAAATGGCATTCCCCTTCCTTATAAATAATGCCTCCTGGTTCTAGACTCCCCAAGCAGGTTGAAAATCTTACCTGCATTTACCCTGTCCAATCCTTTCAGTTTTTGTAGGTTTCAATGAGATCACCTCTCATTCTTCAAAACCGAAGAGAATGCAGGTTTTGTTTCCCCAATCTCTTCTTAGGACAGCCCTGCCATGCTGGAACATCCTGGTGAATCTTCGTTGCACTTAGTCGCTGAATAATATCATTTATGGGATAAGGAGATTAAAACAGTACTCTAGGTGTAGTCTACCCAAGCTCTTAAATAATTGAGGCAAGACTTCACTTCCTGAGAATATTCACTAATTTTGAGACCTTAGAGTCTTATATTCTGATCAAACAGAGTGAGAGGAAGAAGCAATTAGAAGGGAGATACGGAATAATTGAATAGAGAAAGATAGGTTGATACCAATCAAAAAAACAACACTTGGTTTCTTCATCTTTGCAATGATGTTGGTTGTTTTACAGGAAACACTTTGGTGTAGCACTTTCCAGTGGTGAATGTTAAGAATTACAGTGGAGGAAGCAGAGCAGCTAAAGGAGCTTTGATATTAATAAGCGGCACATGATTATGGCTTCATTGAACATGGTGATTTCACACCCCTCCACAGCAATTTCAGTGTATAATATACATATAGTAAAGGTAAAGTCACCATAGTCCTACTGGACCATAGGCTACCCTGTCTTAGAGAGTGACAACTGGTGGTGGTTTAAGGGTTGATGGTTTAAGGGTCACTGCACCTCAGGCAAGGGCAAAGTTTGAGAAGGAGAGTCTTTCATGGTTACCTTGGCCGATGCGGGAATTAAACCCATGCTGTTGGCATTATGCTGCGTTGCAAACCAACTGAGCAGCCAACTGAACTAACCCAGTTATACACAATATTATACACTGCCTACCAAGAAACATGGTCATTTGAAGTACAACCTCTGAACATGGTTTATTATCAAAGTATACTACTCATGATGGCTACCGCAAGTTGTGAATGCTGATATAAAATTTGATCTAATGATAAAATATATTTCTGACAACGGCAATGTTTGTTAATTATTTCCACTGTGTAGATTTTATAGTGATTGTGGAAGCCTAGACATACATAATTATTTGCTTGGTTTACCTTAGTTGCTCTTTGTGTAATACTGTATAACGTCCATTCTGGTTCATTGCTCAAATTGTCATCTTTTTAACCAGTTTGTTAACAAAGGAGTGTCTTCTGATCCTGTGGACGATATGGATACCGAGGAAGCACTGCGAGAGTTTGATTTTCTGGGAACATCAGAAGATGAAGGTGCAGGAGAGTTGAGAAGTTCAGGCAATGGAACAGAATGGGGTAAGATTTCACAATACTTTGTTACTACAGAGACAATTGATCTTGTTTAAGATCTTAAACAAATTTTGTTTAAGATCAAAACTTATTGCACACAAGAGGAATACGTTAAAGATAACTCTGTTCAGTTGATGATGTTTTCTTGGTGCATCTTGATAAAGGGCCAAATGCAAAAATATTTATCAAGTTGAATGTGTATAAACAAAAGTAGGCATATTTATGACCACCTTTCTAAGATAAATATTGTCCGCTCATCACTGTTTTATACTTTCTGCAACGGATGCTGGATCATCTTGAGTTATAATGGATCATCTCAAAGTGCCATTGACTCAGTGAGTTGAAGAATATGTTATAGAGTCATAGAGATGTTCAGCACAGAAACAGATCTTTCGGTCCAACTTGTCCATGCCGACCAGATATCCTAACCTAATCTAATCTCAATTGCCAGCACTTGGCTCATATCCTTCTAAAGTTGAAACTTTATTGCTGGAACAGCACAGCAGGTCAGGCAGCATCCAGGGAACAGGAGATTCGACGTTTCGGGCACAGGCCCTTCTTCAGGAATGAGAAGGGCCTGTGCCCGAAACGTCGAATCTCCTGTTCCCTGGATGCTGCCTGACCTGCTGTGCTGTTCCAGCAATAAAGTTTCAACTTTGATCTCCAGCATCTGCAGACCTCACTTTCTCCTCATATCCTTCTAAACCCTTCTTATTCATGTACCCATCCAGATGCCGTTTAAATGTAATTGTATCAGCCTCCACCAGTTCCTCTGGAAGCTGATTCCATACACACACCACCCTGTGTGTGAAAATGTTGCCACTTAGGTCCCTTTTATATCTTTTCCCCCGGCACCCTATGCCTTTTAGTTCTGGACTCCCCCATTCCAGGGAAAAGACCTTGTCTATTTACCCTGTGCATGCCCCTCATGATTTTATAAAGGTAACTCCTCAGCCTCCAATGATCTGGGGAAAATAGCCACAGCTTATTCAGCCTCTCCCTATAGCTCAAGCCCTCCAACCCTGGCAACATCCTTGTAAATCTTTTCTGACCCTTTCAAGTTTCACAACATCCTTCTTATAGGATGGAGACCAGAATTGCATGCAATATTCCAAAAGTGGCCTAACCAATGTCCTGTACAGCCACAACATGATCTCCTAACTCCTGTACTCAGTACTCTGACCCAGAAAAGTGTTGGTCACTATAAGAGCCATTCTAGAAATAATTTCGTTGTGAATGTATTGCATTTGTTATTGTTTAAGAAAAACATTGCCTGATTTTCCTGTGACTTGGGATAATTTTAGTTTCCCTCATTGAAATGGAAAGAATATTATCTTAATATGAGTAAAAAGCACAAGAAGGAATACATGAAGGGATGTATTTTTCAGGGGGGTGGGGGGGTGGGCAGCGGCAGCAGGAACCTCAACAGGAGGGGAAAGCAGCATTAGGATGACATCAATGACAGGGGTAACATGGGAAGAAGTTGCAAGCGTGTTTTGTCAGTACTGTTGAATTGTAAGTGTGTGATGGTTACAGTCATCAAGCTGACCAGTCAATAGGCAGGACAGAGTGGTGAGTTTGGTGGTCGTGGTACTCATTGGGTATGTATTTTGTCAGATTTTGGAAGAACACAGCATTTCTTATGGGACTGTGTTTGCAGGCTTTAGTGACGAAGCAGATGGATTATATGGGGTGGGATTGGGGGATTCTGGGTTGGGAGAAATATGTCAAGGGGGGCATATTGAGTAGAGATACAAGGGCAGTGGTACACGGGGGCAAGCAGGAGGAACATGAGGGCAATACGTAGATGAGTACTACGGAACATTAATGAGAGGTGTTATGAGGATACAGGCTGCAAGGCTGAGGAAATTACAGGAGTGATGCAGTGTTGATGAATATGTCAATGAGGGTGGGTGTGGGGGCAATGGAGAGGGAGGGTCATGGGGGCAACATGTTGGGGGGTAAATCCAGGTGGTCTAACATGTCATTGAAACCTGAGAGGTACATCAGGGTGGGATTCAGCGTAGGGTTACCGGGAAGTAGTAGGTTTGGTGTTCTCAAGGGACATTGGAAGGGGGAGATCGTGGGGGTACATCAAGTAGGATGGTGGCATCAAACAGGGACATCAATGGGAGGTGCATTGGAGAGGAATGTCAATGGGGGATGGCGGGGGGGAAGGAACATAGGTGAATGTCGAAGAGGTGTGGAACTGTTATTGGGGTATTGATGGCGTTGGCAGGGGCAACATGACAAGCGAGTACCAGGTGAAAGTGAGGACTGCAAATGCTGGAGATCAGAGTCGAAAAGTGTGGTGCTGGAAAAGCACAGCCGATCAGGCAGGATCCAAAGATCAGGAGAATCGACGTTTTGGGCATATGCCCTTCGTCAGGAATGTCAAGGCGTCAGCAAGTCATGGGGATATGATAAGTAGGAGGGACAGACATGATGTGAGTTGCAGAGTGGCGCTATGGCACAGTCAACAGGCAGTGGTGGAATGGGAGATGGTATGGGAGCCAGATTCTGTATGGAGGTAATTACGCAGGCTAGGGGACACTCTATAATGGGTGGGGGTAGTTGGGGTGTCATTGCATGTGTGCAATCAGGGGCAGTCATAACTGCTACATGTGCTCATTTGTTTCAGTCAGCATGCATGGCAGGGAATTCGTACGCAATTTTGTGTGTTGAGGGGAAGGCAGTACTTGCGTGTAGTTTGTCAGGTGATGGCATACTGTCACACGTGCTTGGTTGGGAGAGAGGGCTCATCACGCTTGCGAGCTTTGTCAAGATCTGGAATGGGCAAGTTGCAAACGTGCTTTCTCAGTGCTGCTGAAGTGTAGGTGTGTGATGGTTACAGTCATCGTGCTGACCAGTCAGTAGGCAGGATAAGGTGGTGTGTGGTACTCATTGTGTATGTATTTTGTCAGATTTTGGAAGAGCACAACATGTGTTTTGGGACTGTTTGCAAGCTTTAGTGATGAAACGGTTGGATTGATAGTGCTGATGAATTTGAAATAGTTTAATTTTACCAATAAACTGTTTTGAAAATGTGTTTAAGTAATTTATTAATTATATTTCTGGATGGTTGTACCTTCAGAATGCTGAAATTGCTGGAGCTGTGTGCGCTCTGTGGTCTGTATTTTTTTATCACACATTAAATTAAAAGTGCAGTAATGCTCTTTAGGAACAAAACAAAATTTAATTTAATTATTCTGCAGCTCGTTTAAAGATCATTGCAGAGTATTTGGATAAATGAATTCTTTTGAAAATGTTTGTTTAAAAGGCAACAAGTGGAAACAGTGCTACATTGTGGCAAGTGGGGGTTGGTGTGAGGGCCCAAAGGAGATAACTGCTGGTTGCACAAAGGCAAGGTTGCTGCAGTTTTATGATTATCTTTATGGGTAGAGTTCCATTGGTGTTTTTAACATTTCAGAAGTCTAGAACTTTATGGTTCACATTGTCTGTTTTGACACTTTACAAGAGCAATCAAAAGTCTGTTCTTTGCCCTGAATCATCATCTAGTTTAAAGGTTAGGGGCTTGATAGCCTTATATTGGTATTGATGCTGGGCTAATAACCTAGAGAAGGGCTGAAGAAGGGCTCATGCCCAAAACGTCGATTCTCCTGCTCCTTGGATGCAGCCTGACCTGCTGCACTTTTCCAGCAACACCTTTTCAGCTCTGATCTCCAGCATCTGCAGTCCTCACTTTCTCCTAATAACCCAGAGACTTAGGTAATGTTCAGACGACCTAGGTTTGAATCCTACCACATCAGATGTTGTTAAATTCCAAAAAATAATTTGTAAAATTTATCTAATTCCCTTAGGGATGGAAATCTGCCATTCTAACCTGGTCTGACGCTGAACTGTTCTCTGAAATGGCAAATAACGTTAAGTAAATAGCGTGAAATGACACTCGGTTGTATCAATTGCTACAAACTCTAAAGAAAAGAACTGAAACCAAACTGACCACTAAGCATTGACAAAGGGACCCATAATAAAAACAGTCAACCTTGAAATGTCCTTCTTAGAAACATCTGGGGGCTAGTGCCAATATTGGGAAAGCAGACCAATGAAACAATAGTCTTACAGTCATATTCACAGAATCATGCCTTGCACACAGTGTCCCAGACAATGGCTTCGCCATCCCAAGGTATACCCTGTTCCACTGGCAGGGCAGAGAGGTTGAGGCACTGCGGTATACAGTTGGTAGAGAGTTGCTCTGAGAGTCCTCAGCATTAACCATGAACCACATGATGTCAAACACTGGCAAAGAAGCTTTCTGCTGAATTCTACGTTTGTGTCCTCCTGGCTGATCAGAACCTTTTTATATCTACTTCAATGAAGAGATACAAAAAAAGTCTTCAGTGCCCATTACCAAGTGTGACTAGGCAGTATTGTTATTGATGGAGCTAGTTGCATCCTAAAGGACATTGCTGCAGACGCAGTCTAACAGCAAGGTTTAAGGGAACCAAATAAGAAGGGGAAATAAAATACTTGACCTCATCCTCACTGATCCACTGGCTGCAGATACATCTGTCCTGACAGTATCAGCAAAAGTGACCAAAGCACAGTCCTGTTGTAAATAAAGTCTCATCTTCAAATGAGAATACATTTTCATTGTGTTGTGTGGCACTGTCACCATGCTAAATGGGATACTATTTGAACAAACCTAGCAACTCAGAATTGGGCATGTACAATGCACTGTGGGCCATCAGTAGAATTGTACGCCAATACAATATGTAACCACATGGCTTGGTATATCCTACCACTCTACCATCACCATCAACCCAGGGGATCAATACTAGTTCAATGAAAAGTGCAGAAGGGCATGCTAGGAACAGCAGCAGGCATATCGATAAATGAGATGTCAACCTGATGAAGCTAAAAAACAGGACTACTTGCTGCCAGGGAACAGTATAAGATAGTTAGGAGAGCTAAACGTTTCCATAACCAATTAATGAGATCTAAACTCTGCAGTCTTGCCACATCCAGTCATGAATAGTGATGGACAATTAAACACTTACTGGAGGAGGAGGCTGCACAAATAACTGCATCCTCTACAATTGGAGAGCCCAGCACGTCTTTGCAAAAACCAAGACTCTAAAGCATTTGCAGCATTCATTAGCCAGAAGTGCAGGGGAATGATCCATCTCTGCCTCCTCCAGTGGTCTCCAGCATCACAAGCTTGTATTAAACCAATTGATTCACTCCACACAATGTCAAGAAGTGGCTGAAGGCACTGGTGACTGCAAAGGCAACATACCCTGACAACATTCTGGCCATACTGCTGAAAACTTGTAGTCCAGAACTTGCCAAGCTATTCCAGTAAAGCTGCAACATTGGCATCTGTCAGGTGATGTGCAAAATTGCCCGGGTATGTCCTGTACACACAAAACAAAACTTCAACCCAGCCAGTTACCGATGGAAGATGGCATCAGCAGTGCTATTGAGCAGCACTTGCTTACTAGTAGTCTACTCCTCATGCTCATTTAGGGTTCCAAAGGGGCAACTCAGCTCCTTACCTCTTTACAGCTTGAGTTTAAACATAGAAAAGCTGAATTCCAGAATTGAGTGATCACCCAACATCTGTAATAGAGAACGTGTTAAAAGCTATTATTGTAGATATTAAAACAAAGGCATTTCAATAGGTTTAAGCTAATCATGTGGAGCCAGCATAGTTTTGTCAAAGGGAAATAACGTTTAACTAATTTTTTGGCGTTCTTTGAAGAGATAACTTTGCTGTGAATAAAAGAACACCAGTGAATATATTGTACTCAGATTTCCAGAAGGGGTTTGATAGGTGGTACATCCAACATTATTGTAAAAAAAAAAGTTCATGATGTTGGGGATAACATTTAGGGAAGGATAGAAGATTGGCTGGCTAACAGGAAGCACAGAGTAGGAAATAAATGGATCTTTCAGGATATCACAAGTGGTGTGCCACAGTTGTCTGTACGGAGGCCTCAACTCTTCTATTAATCTCAATATATAGATAAAGGAGCCAAAGGTATGATTACTAAATTTGTTGTTGATATTAATGTAGGAAAGTGAATTTAGAGGTGGGCATAAGGAGCTAACAAAGGGATATAATACATTAAGGGAATGGACAAAGATTTGAATGAAGGATAATGTGGGAAAGTGGGAAACTGTGCATTTTGGCAGAAAGAATGAAAAGAACACGTTATCTAAATGGGACATTTCAAAGCTCTGAGATGCAGAGTCATCTGGGTCCTAGCGCATGAATTGCAGAAGTGGGGGGTCCAGGTTCATCAAGTAATCAAGAAAGCTGCCAGAATATTATGGTTTATTGGAGGAGAATTGAATGCAAGAGTGGGGAGGTTATGCTTCTGTTACATAGGACATTGGTGAGACCGTTTCAAGAGTATTGTGTACAGTATTGGGCAATGTACTAATGGAAGGATGCATTAGAAGCAGTTAAGAGAAGGTTCACTAGATTAATACCTGGACTGAGTTACCTTATCAGGAAAGGTTAAACAAGCTAGACCTATATCCTCTGGAGTTGGCTGAGTCATTAGTAAACTTAACTGAAACATGTAAGATCTTGTGAGGACTTGAATGGATGGACGTGGAAATGACATTTCCACTTGTGGAGAATCTAGAAGTAGCAACTGCCTTTTAAAAATCAGGCATCACCCATATAAGACAGAGACTATTTGATTTTGAGGGTTGAGTGTCTTTGGAATCCCCTTCTTCAAAGGTGTTGGATGCAGAATCTTCAAATATTTTTAAGGCAGGGACATCTAGATTGTTTATTACCAAGAGGTTGAAAAATTATTTGGGGTATATAGTGTTAAGGGTAAAATCAGATTAGCTATGATCTTATTGAATGGAGGAGCAGACTTGAAGTGCTGAGTGGCCTACTCTTGATCGTTGTTTGTATGCCTTGATAGGGCTGAATTTGACTGAGGGTAGCATCAAGAAGCCCTAGCAGAACTCAAGACAATGAGAATTGGGGAAAACTTTCTGCTGGTTAGCCAGCACAATGGAAGTTTATGGTTGTTGGAAGTCAGTCATCTCAGCTCCAGAATACCCTTGCAGTCATTACTCAGGAGAGTGTCCTGGTCCCAATCAACTTCAGCTGCTTCATCAATGAACTTTCATCGATCATAAGGTCAGAGGTTAGGGTATTTGCTGATGACTGTAGAATGTTTAGCGCCATTCACAACTCTGTCATACTGAAGTGTCTGTGTCCAAATGCAGCAAGTTCCATACAAAATCCACGTTTAGGCTGACAAGTGGCAAGTAATGTTTGTGCCCACAAGCTTGGTAATGGCCAAGTTCACCATTAGAGAATATTAATCTTACCTCTAAATGTTTAATGGCATTACAATTACTGAAGACCCTCTACCTCATTCTTGGTATTACCATTGATCAGAGGACTAACTATATCAACACTGGCTACAAAGCAGATCAGAGGCTAGGAATCTTGCAACGAATAATTGACCACTGACTCTCCAAAACCTGTCTAGCACAAGTTAGGAGTGTGGTGAATTACTCTCCAATTGCCTGCATGAGTAGTTCAAACAACACCCAAGAAGCTTGACATCACCCAGAACAAAACAGACCATGTAAATCTCATCTACAAATGTGCCCTTCCTCTACCACCAACACTCCATAGCAATAGTGCGTACTTTCTACAAGATGCACTGCAGAAATTCACAAAGCTCCGTGACATCTTCCAAACTAATAACCATTTTAATTCGTTGGTGTGCTATCTAGGGATAGTGGGAATAAGGTTCTGCTTGACTTATTGAAATGTGGTCAATGCGTTATCCACAAAGTCCAACGTTGATATAATTCACATTGTACTGTAGCTTTTATCTCAAATAAAAGATGGTGGTTTACCATTGCCTCATCTCTTTGTTGAGACTTGGAGCCCTACTCTGGCATGGAATACACTGGACTTTGAAGGTGCATGATTTGCTGACCTCTGATTCCTCTGAGCCGTTTTCTTGACAAGACCTTTTCTTTTTGCTTATCTCTTCCAATGCCCTTGCAAATAATCTAACTCCACAGGCCATGATGATCAGGAACTGTCTTTCTTTTGCCAGTGGTGATGTTTGCCATTTTCATATTTTGCTTGCTGGTGTTCTTTAAATAGAAGTATGGACGTCCAAGAGATCACGACGTCGAAGCCGTTCATTTTACAAGTGGTCTTCGGTATTTAGCTGTTATCCACATGCTAAACCTGCCCAAGTCAGTTTTGTGCCATTGGCTGAGCAGAGAGTATACACTGGTAGAATTCTAACACTTCAGGACCTCTAATATAAGATACAGGAATAGAATTAAGCCATTTGGGCTACCAAGTCTGCTCTGCCATATGATCATGGTTGATCTGTTTCTCAACTTCATTCTTCTGTCTTCTCCACACAACCCTTGCTCCCCATATTAATCAAGAGCCTATCTCTCTCTGTCTTAAATACACTCAATGACTTGACCTCTACAGCCTTCTGCAGCAATGCGTTTGACAGATTCACCACCCCCTGGCTGAGGAAATTCCTCCTCATCTCCGTTCTGAAGGGACATCCCTTTACTCTGAGGCTGTGCTTTCAAGTTCTCGTCTCTCCTACTTGTTGAAACATCTTCAAGTCTAATCTATCCAGTGCTCTCAGTATTCAGTAAGTTTCATCTGAGATTCCCCCTCAACTTTGTAAGTAAAGTACAGACCCCGAGTCCTCAATCCCTTGTCAAGCCCTTCATTCCTGGAATCATTCTTGTAAACTTTTTCTGAACACCAGCTTATCAACCTTAGATAAAGGGCCCAAAACTGCTCACAATATTCCAAATACAGTCTAACTAGAGCTTTATGCAGCTTCCACAGCACATCTCTGCTCTTGTGGAGCTTCCACATGCTCCAGTCCTCTTGAAATGAATCCAGACATTGCATTTGCCTTCCTAACTGCCAACTGAACCTGCATGTTAACCTTAGAAACCTGAACTAAGACTCCCAAGTCCCTTTGTGCTTCAGATTTCTGAAGCCTTTCCTCATTTAGAAAATAGTCTGTCTCTCTATTCTTCCCATCAAAGTGCGTGACCTCATACCTTCTCACGACCTATTCCAACTGCCTCTTCCTTTCCTATTCTCCTGGCCTCTCCATGTCCTTATGCAGCCTCCCCACTTCCTCAAAACCATCTGTTCTCCACCTATCTGTGTATCATCTGCAAATGTAGCAACAATGCTCTCAATTCCTTCAACCCAATTGTTAATGTATAGCATGTTGTGGTTCTGTTCGCCGAGCTGGGAATTTGTGTTGCAGACATTTCGTCCCCTGTCTAGGTGACATCCTCAGTGCTTGGGAGCCTCCTGTGAAGCGCTTCTGTGATGTTTCCTCCGGCATTTAAAGTGACTTGTACCTGCCACTTCCGGTTGTCAGTTGTCCGCTGTCCACTGCAGTGGTCGATGTGCTTATTGATTGAATCTGTGGATGAGTGCCATGCCTCTAGGAATTCCCTGGCTGTTCTCTGTTTGGCTTGTCCTATAATAGTAGTGTTTTCCCAGTCGAACTCATGTTGCTTGTCATCTGAGTGTGTGGCTACTAAGGATAGCTGGTCTTGTCGTTTCGTGGCTAGTTGGTATTCATGGATGCGGACCGTTAGCTGTCTTCCTGTTTGTCCTATGTAGTGTATGGTAGTGTGGCTAGTCCTTTGGGTTGTGGCATGTCCTCATTCCGTTGTCTTTCCCTTAGGCATCTGTTGATGAAATTGCGGGGGTATCTGTTTTTGGCGAATACATTGTATAGGTGTCCTTCTTCCTCTTTTTGGAGTTCCAGTGTACTGCAGTGTGTTGTGGACCTTTTGAACAGTGTCTTGATGCAACTTCTTTTGTGTGTGTTGGGGTGGTTGCT
>NC_057712.1:40142473-40195460 GCF_004010195.1 Chiloscyllium plagiosum
GGAGGAAACATCACAGAAGCGCTTCACAGGAGGCTCCCAAGCACTGAGGATGTCACCTAGACAGGGGACGAAATGTCTGCAACACAAATTCCCAGCTCGGCGAACAGAACCACAACAACGAACACCCGAGCTACAAATCTTCCCCCAAACTTTGAATGTATAGCATGATTAGTTGTGGTCCCAATACTGACTCCTGTAGAACCCCACTAGTCACCAGCTACCATCCTGAAAAAGACAGCTTTATCCTCACACTGCCTTCTACCAGTCAGTTAATCCTGTATCCATGCCAGTATCTTGCTCCAAACACCATGGGCTCTTATCTTATTTAGCAGCCTCCTGTGCAGCACCATAACAAAATCCAACTAAAATCCACTGGCTCTCCTTTATCTAACTTACTCGATACCATCTTAAAGAATTCTAAAATTTGTCAGGCATGATCCCCCCATGATAAAGCAGTGCTAAGCCAGCCCTATTTTAACGTGCATAACGTAATAATGGATTCTCTAAAATCTTACAACAACTGAGGTCAAGTTCAACCGGTCTATAATTTCCTTTCTTCTGCCTCTCTTCCTCTTTGTACAGGGGTTTTACATTCGGCATCTTCTAGTCCTCTGGGACCCGTCTTGAAGCCAGTGATTCCTTAAAGATCACCATCACTACCTCTACAATCTTCTCAGCTATCTCCTTCAGAATGCTAGAGTGTAGTCCATCAGTTCTGGATGATTTATCTACCTTCAGACCTTTCAGCTTCCCCAGCACCTTCTCCTCAACGGCCACTACATTCACCTCTGTCTCTGACTTCCTTGAAGTTCTGATATGCCACCGGTGTCAAGTTCCTCTGCTATTTCTTTGTATCCCGTTACTACTTCTCCAGCTTCATTTGCCAGTAGTCCAGTGTCTACTGTTGCCCTTCTTGCCTTTTAAATATCTAAAAAACTCATACAATCATCTTTTATATTACTACCTAGCTTACCCTTGTTGTTTCTTCTCTCCCTTACTGCTTTTCTAGTTGTCCTTTGCTGATCTTTAGAGACTTCTCATAATCTTCACACATTGCACGCTTTTTCTTTTCCCTGAGTTCCCTTGACAGCCATGATTGCCTTATCCTCCCCTTGGTATGTTGTTTCTTCCTGATCCTTTCCATACACTGTCCTCCAATTTGTTCTGAAAACTTTAATAATCTTTGCTTATCTTTCTCCCTCACCCCCTTTACTTTTTCCATGCAACTGAACTCACTCCGCCACTTGTTTAGAGTCATTGCAATGTACAGCACGGAAACAGGCCCTTTAGTCCAACCCGTCCATGCCGACCAGATATTCTGTCCTAATCTAGTCCTGTTTGCCAACACTTGGCCCATATCCCTCTAAACCCTTCCTATTCGTATACCCATCCAAATGCCTTTTAAGTGCTGTGATTATACCAATCTCCTCCACTTCCTCTGACAGCTCATTCCATACATGCATCACCTCTGTGTAAAAAGTTGTCCTTTAGGTCCCTTTTATATCTTTTCCCTCTCACCCTAAACCTATGCCCTCTAGTTCTGGACTCCACCAATACAGGGAAAATATCTTGTCTATTTATCCTATCCATGCCCCTCATGATTTTATAAACATAAGAACATTACAGCGCAGTACAGGCCCTTTGGCCCTCGATGTTGCGCCGCCCTGTCATACTAATCTGAAGCCCTCTGGTCACCCTTCAGCCTCCAACACTACAGGGAAAACAGCCACAGCCTGTTCAGCACCTTCCTATAGCTCAACTCTTCCAACCCTGGCAACATCCTTGTAAATCTTTTTGAACCCTTTCAAGTTTCACAACATTCTTCCGATAGGAAGAAGACCAGAATTGCACACAATATTCCAAAAATGGCCTACCCAATGTCCTGTACAGCCACATCATGACCTCCCAATTCCTATACTCTGTACTCTGACCAATAAAGGAAAGCATACCAAACACCTTCTTTACTATCCTATCTACCTGCGACTCTACTTTCAAGGAACTGTGAACCTGCTCTCCTAGGTCTCTTTGTTCAGCAACAGTCCCTACGGCATTACCATTGTATAACTCCTGCTTTGATTTGCTTTTCCAAAATACAGCACCTCGTGTTTATCTAAATTAAACTCCATCTGTCACTCCTCAGCCCATTGGACCATCTGATCAAGATTCCGTTGTAATCTGAAATAAACTTCTTCTCCACTACATCTCCAATTTTGGTGTCATCTACAAACTTACAAATTATACCTCCTCTGTGCACACCACTGGTCATAGGCCTCTAGTCTGAAAAGCAACATAGATCATTTCTACTGCTCTGCCCTCATCAATCCTCTTTGTTACTTCAAAAAACTCAGTCACATTTGTGAGACATGATTTCCCATGCACAAAGCTATGCTGACTATCCCTAATCAGTCCTTGTCTTTTCAAATACATGTAAATTCCACCCCTCACAATTCCCTTTGACAACTGTTTAAAGCCCTTGTTATGCAATTTGCCAGGACTGTGGACCGAGGGTAAGTTAGATGAACCCCATCCCATTGGAACATCTCCCTCCTTCCCCAGTACTGATACCATCGTCTCATGAATTCAAACCCGTTTGTCCCACACCAATCTTTGAGACACACCTTTATCACTTTAATCTTGTTAACCCTGTGCCAATTAGCTCATGAGTGGTAGTAATTCAGCAATTATTACCTTTCTGGTTCTGCTTTTCAATTTAGCCCCAAACAGCTCATATTTTCTCTGCACTCTCTTCCCTCTTTCTGCTTATAACATTGCTACTTACATAGACCACAAGAATGAAATCTTTTCCCTCCCACTCCAATTTCTCTGCAACCCAGATGAGATATCCTAAACCTGGGCATCAGGCAGGCAACACTGCCTTTAGCACTCTCGATCCTGGCCACACAGAATTGTGTTTATTCCCCGAAGTATACTATCCACAGTTGCACCTATATTTCTCGTTGCTCCCACATAGAGTCATGGAGAGATACAACATGGAAACAGATCCTTCAGTTCAACCTGTCCACGCCAGCCAGAGACCCCAACCCAATCTAGTCCCACCTGCCAGCACCCGGCCCATATCCCTCCAAACCCTTCCTATTCATATACCCATCCAAATGCCTCTTAAATGTTGCAATTGTACCAGCCTCCACCACTTGGCAGCTCATTCCATACAGGTACCACCCTCTGCGTAAAAAAGTTGCCCCTTAGGTCTCTTTTATAACTTTCCCCTCTCACCCTAAACCTATGCCCTCTAGTTCTGGACTCCCCTACCCCAGGGAAAAGACTTTGTCTATTTATCCTATCCATGCCCCTCATAATTTTGTAAACCTCTATAAGGTCACCCCTCAGCCTCTGACGCTCCGGGGAAAATAGCTCCAGCCTATTCAGCCTCTCCCTATAGTTCAAATCCTCCAACCTTGGCAACATCCTTGTAAATCTTTTCTGAACTCACATCTTGAATGGCTCCCTTATCACAGTGCTATGGTCAATTTGCTTATCCTCCCTCCAGCTCCCACTCTCATCCACACAGGGAGCAAGAATCTCAAAGCTGTTAGCCAAGTTCAAGGGCTAAGGCTTTTCAGCAATATCTCCTGGATCTTCTACCTGCCTTGTTCATAGTCACACCCTCGTGTCCCTGAGCACTGACTGAACTTGAGATAGTATTCCCAGGGGTGTGACTGCCCTGAAACACACTTATCTAGTTAACTCTCCCACTCCTGATGTGTGAGTGTTTGAAGCTCAGACGCCAGTTCATTAACTCTGAACAGCAGTTCCTCAAGCAACCAATGCTTGCTACAGATATGGACACTGTGAACCACAATGGGGTCCACCAGTCCCCACGTCATAGGTACAGCACGTCACTTGGCCCTGTATTTCTGTTTTAGTTAGTTAGCTCTTAATTAGGTTTATTAAAAACATTCTTATTCGTCTTTTTGTCTGTAACTGTAAATATTTACCCTATTTACCTTCAATCGGAAAGTAACCTACAATAGATACTCAAATTGGTAGCTACTACCAACCAATGAATTTGTGGTTTTCGTATGATGTCAGTCTTTCTTTTGTGCTGGGCGCCCGATCCTGTGTTTCATGTATCCTAAAAATAGACCTTACAAAAAAAGAACCAAAAAAGCAAGCAGAACTGTGCCAGGACTGTGGACCGGGCGTAAGTTAGATGAACCCCATCCCATTGGAACATCTCCCTCCTTCAGCACCTGAACTGTATACTCATTGGGACTGTGTGTCAGTCCAGATGTGATCTCTCCTTCCTGACCATGCGCAGCTTGTTGACCTTGTTCTGCCAAGCAGAACAGTGTGAGACAACGAATGTGAAACCTGTTCAGACTTTTCTCTGATCTAGCCTATGTTGTCCAGGCTTCGCTACTGTCAAGGAATACATTGAGTGCATAGGCTTGGTGGACTCAAACTTTGGTGTTCTGAGTCAATTTGCTGCTGTTCCACATGCAATCAATTTGAACAGTTGCTACTTTTGTGAAGTGTGTTGACTTCAGCATCAAATGACAGATTGCTAGTGATTGTGGAACTTAGATATGTGAAGCTGTCACAACATCTAGTGTCACATTGTCAATGCTGATAGACGGTGATGTAGCACGTTCCAGACGGTCACCTTTCTGAGGCTGATGGTGAAACCAAACTCTTTACATTTGAGAGAATCTCCCCATTTGCTGTTGTGCTCGTCAGTATGTAATCGGTGTATCACAAAACTCTGAGGACTTGGTCCATCATTGTACTGGACTTCAGGTGAGCAAAACCGAATAGCAGCCTGTCCGTTCTGGTGTGCTGGGAATCCGGTGAATCTCAAAGGATTCCAATGCTCTGACACCAATCGTGTTTCGTACAGAGGAGATCACATTGAACAGCTTCAGTGGACAGTCAAATTCGTCCAGAGCTTGTATAAATTGCTGTACTCTCATAGTCGAATGTCTTGCTGAAAAATCATTTGGAGGCAATACCTATTGCTCCCCCTTATTTAAGGCATTTCTCTTGCAGCTGCTGGATTGGAAGACTAGGTCTAATATAGATCTTCTAATTCTGAAAGTAAACTAGAATTTGGATGGATGTGTTGAGTCAAGACCTGCAATCTGACACAGTCAGCATAGGCAAATACTTATCCCATGATGCTTAACAAGAGATACCCAATAGTTGTTGCAGTCACTGTGATGGCCCATGTTCTTGCACAAAGAGATCTGACCATCTTTCTTGGTCAGTCAATTAATCATCATCAAGCATCCATATTTGATGCAGTCCAATATAAGTGAGTTCATTGGAGATGTGTAACCTGTGAATGACCTCTGTTTGCTTGTTCATTTGCTGGAAAATGGGATTTGAGTGGATATGAAAAACAGGACTCTGGATTTAAATCTGTCTTCACAGCAGATTGTGACTAGAAAGCATGTCGATGATTTTAACTTTCTTTCACTGATACTATTTGAAAACCATATGACAACGGTTTGATCCTGTAATATACAAATTGTTAATATGGTAAACTTGACATTATAACCTATGACATACCTTGTAATACCATAATTGTGATATCACAAAATATTATCGTCAGTGTTATGGATGCAGTGGTGGCTGAGAGAGAGTTGAAATGGTCTGACGGGTGCTTTCATCTATTGATTGTATAAATCTGAGTTACATAGCTGCTGTCTGAAATCTAATAAGTGGCTTATGAGCTTGTAGGCATGCATTTGTTGTTTAGCATGCAAGCTTCATGCCTTGTTCCTGGAACAACCAGCAAATATGAGAGACTTGTTTTGTTGTTCTTGAGTTAGCCCAAAATTGAGAATACTCCAGTATAGAAATGCTTTTTTTCCTTGATGGTGAATTTTATTTTGATTATTCAAATCTCAGTATGAACCTGCCTTGAAAAGGTTCCCATGGACCCGAATTGTCATATGGCTCTGACTTCAAGTAAATTTTGCTACTGAGATGTTGCAATGATATGGTTTTTAAACTAATATGTTGAAACTACCCTAGTAATGGTATAAGATTGTTCCATGAAGCGATCTCTGATTTGTTTCACTGTGCTGTGTTTAGACAAGGAAGATGTATGTCCCACACAAGAGAGCTGGGACGTGGACCAGGGACTAATAACCAAACTCAAGGAGCAGTACAAAAAGGAGCGAAAGGGGAAAAAGGGGGTGAAGAGTAAGTGCGTATGAAATCTGGTATACGTTTGGTTCATAAGCCCTCTCTTGCTGCACTTTCTTTTCAGAAAAGTATCCAGATACTTTTTCTGTTCCTTTAAAGCTACTTGCTCATGCTCAGCTACTCTTGATCCTCTGTCTCACCGTTGGCTTGGTTTAACTTTTTTTGGAAGTTGCTACCCAAAACTACTTCTCTTCTTTCAGTTTTCATCTGCAATTTTTAATTTTTGCCATTTCATTTATTTCTTACAAAATGGAAATGATTTCAAGCCATAGATTTTGGGTTTGTGTACTGAAGGCCAGTCAAACATCACTAGTAATGAAAGGTAGCTAGTGGAAAAATTTGGAAAATTTATTTTGGTCAGTAATTAACATAGCCGGTAATCATTCTTGTTTTCAACTGGAATTGATGACTTCTTAGGAGGGACGAGTTTTCTTTTGAGTATAAGTCTTAACATTGTGACTGGAAAAAAAGTCTTTAAAATGTTACTATTGGTGATCTTGGTTTTGCTAAAATATCAAAACTGGCAAAGATCATAGATAATAGAATTTATCTCAATAATGACTTGATCGTAAGTACCCAAACCCACATTTGCTTTGACTCATCCCATTATTCTATGCGATAGAGAGACATTTCTGAAATTCAGAGGATGAAGCTCTGGATTTGTGTTCGGTTCCTTCTCGTTGCAGATTTGAATCTTCAGCGAAGAAGACCTGAGGTAATGGTATCAAATCTGAAAATGGAGCCAGAGTGGATGGAATAACTCCTTGTTAAGCAATCTAGGGGAATGTAGAACGAGTTTGTTCTATGTTTTAATGTGATCTGATGTTTAGATCCAGTTCCAATTGTATGAAAGGCAGAAGACATCCCTCCTGTTTCATTTAGCATTGTGAATGTAATACACGATGACATACACTTATGAAACCCAAACTTGCTATTTTATTTAAGTACATAAGTAGAAAAGTGCTGTGTTGGGCAGAGTACAGACTATTACTTTAAGTTTGTAATACTTTATCCAATAGGCCTTCACAATCAGTCTCGCCAAGAAACTCATCCTCTATTTACTTGATTGGAAGGAAACTTAAAAAGCAGAATTTCTCACTTTAGTAGTCATATTTTGGGCAGTTGATCGACGTCTATCCATCTCGTCAGATAGTAAAAGTTACATTAATGTCTATCCTTCTGATTATCAGACAGTAAAAGTTTCATTAATGTATATAAATTTAGTGTCTGAAATTTATCTGGAAAAAAGTCTATATTATTCACTCTCTCAATTTTCTGCAAAATATAGATTACTGAATAATCACCAGGCCTGGCTGACAAATGTAGATAATGTTTACATCATGTCAAGCAATGGGTTGTCCTGGCGGAGCAGTGGCCATAGCATTGTATGAGTACAGTGTCACTCGAACTATGCAAATAGGCACTATTCACATGTTTAGAATCCAATATCTTTCAAGAGTAAAAAGGATATAGTTCAAATACACAATTTTAATGTATAATCAAGAAACAAGGGATAAACATTTCCACTTTATGAATGCTATACATACTGGGCACTGACCTCCGTCAAAATTCAATACAATTCAATGCCATACAAGAATTTTATAGGTATGCTGAGATAGAGGAAATGGGCCTGATTGAAGGTTTATTTTCCCTGTTATACCCTAGTTGATGATCTACTCATTTGAGGATGACATTAAAACTGCAGGCCATAACTGGGTAATTATAACTATAATATTTCCTGTGTTTATTTTAATCATATTTTGATCCACTTTTTTCTACTTCAGACAAAGCTCTTATGAAAACATTGAACGAATATCTTAACACCAACATACTTGGAAATGTATAAGTAAGCCATTCTTTTCAAAGGCAGAGGCTTACAGAATAAAACATTACTTTCATCTCTCTCTTTGTTTCTTAACAGGGCCAAATAGATCAAAGTTACAAGATATGTTGGCTACTTTAAGAGATGTGGATGAGCTCCCTCCATTACAGTCTTCAGTAAATTCTCCACCCAGGCCAACTACCACACGACTGACTGAGCATGAAGCTGGCAGAGCAGAAGAAGGTAGGTGAAGGGGAATCTGGGCAACTTAAGTTAGTGAATTGAGTCGTCTTTAAGTCATCTTTACCATGTTATTATCCTCATTTATTTTGGATTAAATTTAATATTTTTGAATGAAAGTTTTTGATAATGAAAGTTTCTTTTCTTAAAACTATTCTTTCTAGTTGAGGCATTGACCTTTCCTCCAGGAGCAGGAAAGTCCTTTATCATGGGTCCAAATGAAGCACTGGAAAACGCATTGGGTCTTGGAGAGTTAGCGGGTCTTACGGTTGCTAATGAGGCAGATCCTCTAAATTATGATGTAAGTAGGAATTTCCAGCAGCTAATCAGATTTATTTAAGAAGACTAATTATTAATATTCTAGTGCAAGTGAGAATTACTACCTATGTAGTTTTGTGATCAGTCAGTAAGAGATTGACCAAAAGTTTCTTTTGAGTATAAGCATCAAAGGAGAGAGTTTTTTTGTGGTGTTGGGAATTATTGGTAAAATCTGCTGCTTGCCACTCTGGCTTGCATCTCATTCTCTGTAGCATGATGTATTTAACATTTGATGCTTCTTAACTTATGTAATTGAACATTAAAACTGATAGCTTAGCTGAGTTGGTAATACTAAATTCAGTCAGAAACTTCTGTGTTTAAGTCCTATTTGAGAATTTGGAACAGCATAGCAACACTGAGGGAGTTCTGTATTGTTGGAAGTGTTATTCTTATAATTAGTCTTCAGGGAAGCTATTCCACATAAATATCCCAGGATTCTAAGTAAATAATAAAAAGTAAAATTTTAAAAAATAAAGGTAATAGGGTAGAGATAGGGAGTTTGGTTTTCAACTTTTTTTTTATTAATTCATGGGATGAGGGCATCACTGGCTAGGCAGCATTTATTGCCCATCCCTAATTGCTCAGAGGACGGTTAAGAGTCAACCACATTGCTGTGGGTCTGGAGTCACATGTAGGCCAGACCAGGTAGTTTCCTTCCCTAAAGGACATTAGTGAAACAGGCAGGTTTTGCCTGAAAATGGACAATATTATTTGTGGTCATCATTAGACTTTTAATTACTCTTGAATTTAAATTCCTGCATCTGCCATGGCAGGATTCAAACCTAGTTCCCAAGAACATTATCTAGATTTCTGAATTAATAGTCCAGTGATAATACCACGAGGCCATTGCCTCCCCCATTTTCCAATATTAGCTGAGGGCACTAAGGTTTAGAGGGAACAGAATTATTAAAATGCATCCAGGAAAGCTTTTTAAAATCAGTATGTAGAAGGCCCCACAGAGAATGGACAGTATTGGACTTGATTGTAGGTAACGAAGCCAGGCAAGTAGTTGAAGTATCAACAAAGGAGAATTTTGCAGTTAGATTCAAGATTGTTATGGAAAAGGACAAGGATAGGCTTAAAATTAAAGTTCTAAACTAGGGAAGGGCCGATTTTTAATAAGATCAGGTGTGATTTGAGCAGATTGGAATGGGAGCATATACTTTCAGATAAATCTGTGTCAGAGTGATGCGATGCATTTAAAGGAGGAAGTGGGACGAGTATGGCGCCAACATGTTCCAATAACGACAAAGGGTGAAACCAGTAAATCCTATGAGCCCTTAATATTGAGGGATATACAGGTTTAAAGGAAGGTTTACGGCAGATATCAAGGGCTTAAAAAGACAGACGCCCTAGTGGAGTACAGAATGTGTCAGGGGAAACGTGAAAAGGAGAGCAAAAAGGACTTTGAAAGAATACTGGCAGGTAAAATCAAGAAAAATACTAAGTTGTAATATAAGTTTATTAAAGACAAAAGTATAATGAGGCAAAGAGTAGGATGCTTTAAGGACCACAGTGACCATTGTGCATGGAACCAGAGGACATAGGTTGGGTTCAAATTGTCCCTCTCACTAGTGAGCACTGACACAGTATGGAGATAGAAATCAGTGAGAAGGTCTGTGATATACTTAAAGAAGATAGAAAGGAGGTTCTGACTGAACTGACCTACTTAAAAGTAGATGAATATTCAGGGCCAGATGAAATGTAGCTGTTGATTGAGACAAGAGAGCCGAAGTGCTGGCAATAATTATAAATTCCTCTGACTACAGAAGAGGTGTCAGAGGACTGGAGGGCAGCCAATGTTATACCGTTATTTAAATAGGGAGAAAGAGATAAACCAGGAAACAATAAGCCAGTCAGTGTGACTTCATTTGCAGGGAAGCTATTGGAAGCAATTCTGATGGACAGAATTAATCTACATTTGGATCGGCAGGGCTTAATCAAGAATAGTCAGCATGGTTTTAAGGGCAGGTTATGTCTGACTAATTTGAGTAAAGTTTTCAGAGGTGACCAAGTGTGTAGATGAGAGCAATGTATTTGAGGGTGTCTACTTGGACTACAGCAAGGCATTTAATAAGGTCCCACATGCGTGACTGATAGCAAAGGTGAGCGCCCATGAAATCCAAGGAAATTTGGCTATTTGGATCCAGAGTTGATGGAGTGGTAACAAGCAGAGGCTGTTAGTCAAGTGCTATTTTTTGTGACTGGGAGTCTGCATCCAGTGGGGTTCCATGGGCATCAGTGTTGGGACTTCTGATGTTTGAGGTAGATATAAATGATTTAGACTTGAATGTTGGAGGGTTGATCAGTATATGCACAGATGAAACAAAAATTGGTGGAATGGTCAATAGTGAGGAGGATAGCCTTAAATTACTGGATGGGCTGATCAGTGGCAAATGGAATTCAGTAAGTTTGAGATGATGCACTTGGCAGGACAAAGAAGGCAAGGGGATACATGATGAAAGTTAGGATCCTGGAAGCACTGAGGATTAGAGGAACCTTGTTGTGCGTGTCAGCCAGTCTCTTAAGGTAAAAGGACAGGTAGATGAAGTGTTTAAGAAGAAGCATAAGATACTTTATTAGCTGGGACATATAGTTTAAGAGCAGGGAGGTTATGCTGGAATTGTATAAGTTGTTAGTTAGGCCAAAGCTAGAGTATTGTGTGCATATCTGGAATCCACGTTTCTCTCCTGTAATTGGATAGACTGGGGTAGTTTTCCCTGGAGCAGAGGAGTCTGAGGGGGACATGATTCAGATGTATAAAATTGAAGGGCATACCAAGAAAGAGAATTTACCTTTTGGTGCAGGAATCAGTGACCAGGGGTATCAATTTAAGGGAAGGGGGAGGAGGCTTGGAGGGAATGTGAGGAAAACGTTTTTCACTTAGACAGAGGTAGGAATCTGGAACTCACTGCCTGTAAGATTGGGAAAGGCACAAACCCTCATAACCTTTAAGAGGTATTTAGACACATGCTTGCGATGCAAAACTATTACAAGGCTGTTAGCCAAGTAATGGAGAATGCGACTAGCGTAAGTTTTCAACTGGTGCAGACTCAACAGGCCAAATAGCCTTTCACTGTGCTGTAAACCTCTGATTGCTGATTTGTACATAATTGTTCAGCTGGTATGCAACAACACAATAACAATGCAATAAGGCAAATCGGAAGTACAATAATCATTTTGGATTTGATGCCTGGTGTTCATCTACAACAGTGCTGTGAATTCCTTCCTCTAATCAAAATAATCAGAAACTGGTACAGAGTTAAAAATCCCATAACACCAGATTATAGTCCAACAGGTTTATTTGGAAGCAATAGCTTTCGGAGGCTGCTCCTTCATCAGGTAGTTGTGAAGGAACAGTGCTCCAAAAGCTAGTGCTTCCAAATAAACCTGTTGGACTATAACCTGGTGTTATGTGATTTTTAACTTTGTATACCCCAGTCCAATACTGGTACCTTTAAATGAGAAACTGGTAAGTTGACTTTATCACACAGGGCAAAAAAAGTCCATTCTCAAGAGGAATTTTGATAGAATAAAGAAAGACGAACTGTTTCCTGTAGCAGATAGATCAATAATCAGTGGTGATAGATTCAAGGCAATTGGCATAAGAGCTGTAAGGGAAATTGTGAATTTTGTTGAGGGAGTTATGATGATCTGCAATGCACTGCCTGAAAAGCTGGTGGAAACAAATTCAGTAATTACTGTCTTAAAACAAAATGGACATTGACTTGGAAAAAGCTCTGCAGTTTGCTCTATGAATAAGAAGCAGTAGACTGAAACCAATTGTATAGCTCTTTCAAAATGATGGTTGAGGCATGATGGTCTGAATATCCTCCATGTGCTAAATGATTCTACTATATTCTAAAGAAATTTTATAATGAAAGGGAAAATCCAACTAATTTAATGTTTAGGAGCTTTGAAAAAAATTCCTTATTCACTATTTTCTGAAATGTTTTGGGATTTCACAGATCACTAATAATAAGGATGCATTAAGAAAAACTTGGAATCCTAAATTCACATTACGGAGCCACTTTGATGGAATAAGAGGCTTGGCATTTCATCCAGTTGAACCTGTTTTGGTAACTGCCTCAGAAGATCACACTGTGAAATTGTGGAATTTACAAAAGACTGCTCCAGCAAAAAAGTAAGTACGATGAAGGACAACAGTACATTCTTCACACAATTATTATGGTGCAGAAGGAGACCATTCAGTCCATCAAGTCTACTCTGGTACTCAGCATTGTAACTTAGGCCATAAGAAATAGGAATAAGAGTAGACTGTTTGCCCCGTTTAGCCTGCTATACCATTCAATAGGATTGTAGCTGATGCACTTTCCTGTGTTTTCCTCATAAACCTGGATTCCCCCCACAGATCAAGAATCTACCTTATTCAGCCTTAAATATACATGAGAACTCTGTTCCCACAGTTCTCTGTGGCAAGGAATTCCAACAGCACTCAACCCTCTGAGAGAAGAAATTCCTCCTCATCTCAATCTTAAATAGGCGCTCCTTTATTCTGCGACTATGCCATTTGGTCCTAGACTCTCCCATAAGGGGAGACATTCTCTCGGCATTTACCCTGTCAAGCTCCTCAAGAATCCTATATGTTTCAATGAGATCACCTCACATTATTAATTCCAGTGAAGAGAGTCCCAACCTGTTTAGCTGTTGTTCATAAGACAATCCTTCCATACCAGGGATCATCCTAGTGAACCTCCTTTGAATTGCCTTCAATGAAACGATATCTTTACCTAAATGAGGGGATCAAAACTGCTGTCAGACTCCAGATGTCTCTACAGCACCTTGTACGGTTACAGTAAGACTTTCCTACTGTTATACTCATACCCCCTTAAAATAAGGACCTACATTCTATGAGCTTTCCTAATAACCTGCTGCACCTGTGTGCGAGCTTTGTGTTTCATGTACAAGTACCCCAAGTCCCTTTGTGTTGCTGCTTCCTGCAGTTTTTCTCCGTTTAAATAATACTTTTTTCTTTTGTTCTTCCTCCCAAAATAAACAAATTCACATTTTCCCACATTATATATGCCATTTGCCAAATTTTTGCCCACTTACCTAACATACCAATATCCCTCTCTATAAACTTTTTATATCTCTCTTGCAGAATCGACGTTTCGGGCATAAGCCCTTCTTCAGGAATCCTGAAGAAGGGCTTATGCCCGAAACGTCAATTCTCCTGTTCCCTGGATGCTGCCTGACCTGCTGCGCTTTTCCAGCAACACATTTCCAGCTTTGATCTCCAGCATCTGCAGACCTCACTTTCTCCTCATATCTCTCTTGCAACCTGTCTTTCCACCTATTTTTGTGTTATCTGCAAATTTGGCTACAGTAGATTCACTTCCTTCACCTAAGTAATCATCATTATATATTGTAAACAGGATCAGTCCTAACACTGATCCCTGTGGAACCCCACTGGTCATGAATTGATTGTCAACTTGAAAAAAAGACCTCTTACACCCACCTGCTGTTTCCTGCCCATTAGCCAATTCTCTATGCATGCCAATATACTACCTCGTACACCATGGGCTCTTATCTTATAACTTAACTTTTTGTGAGGTATCTTGTTGAATACCTTCTGAAAGTCGAAATGGAACACGTTTACTGGTTTAATGAAGCCATCCTGACTCTGCTTGATTAGGTTATAATTTTTAAAAAAAATTGATTCCAATGTTTCTCCAAAAATAGGTGTTAGGCAAATTGGCCTATAGTTACTCATTTTTTGCCTCCCTCCCTTTTTGAGTAGGGGTGCCACATTGGGAGTTTTCCGATCCTCTGGTGCTTCTCCAGAATCCAGTGATTTTTGGAAAATTACAACCAGTGCCAATCTCTGTCCCTTCACATCTTTACTATCATGTGTAACCCAGAACTCTGCAATAGTCCAGCTAAGTTCTAGCCAGTGTCTTATGAAAGGCCACGGGACTAGTGTTGATAGTTTGGTATTTTTGCAGTATGGACTTAGTGGGTCAAAGTGCCTCTTCTATACTGGACGAATCTGCGATTCTCTATGAATCTGAGTCCAGCATAACCTTCCTGCTCTTGTATTTTATGTTCCTGCTGATGAAGATTAGAATACTCTATGCTTTATTGATAACTATTCACCTGTGGTGCCACCTTTAATGATTTATGGACATATACACTGAGGTTTCTCTTATGCGCGCTCTTCTTAATATTATCTGAAATGCAAAGTGTTCAAAACTTGCATAAATCTAGATGTATTTCAACTACTTTTTTCAGAACTATTAGTAAATAATTCATGCTTTCTATTTTTCAAGCAAAACATTCAAATTGTTGTCATAAGTAAATTTAATTCAAAGTCAAAGTCTAGAAAATCAAGACACCCAGTAGGAATTGAGAAAGCGAACAAAAAACTGTTCAAAAAGCTAAATTTTCACAATTCTTAACTCAGGAGCATAAGAATAGGAGTATGCCATCGGCTGATTGAGCCTGCACTGCCGTTTAATACGATCATGATTGAATGTTTCACGGTCTTTTACTCCACTTAAGATGAAGAAGACTTGGGGGATGTAATCCACTGTTCATGATTGTGTAAATTCCTTGATGTGCCACCTGTCACTGATTGGAGAGTTGGAAGGGCAGGGAGTGTGAACTGGGCACGATGCTGGAAGAGAATAGTGGGCTACAGTGAAAACATGTAATGTAAAAATTTGTCAGTCAGCAGAAGGATTTTGAAAACTATTAATTAAGTGACAGGAAGCCAATGAAAGACAACTAAGGTTAGAGGTGATAGGTAAAATGCCTTGGAACACAAAAGGATGGCACATTTTACTCCTTGACATTCTAGTTACAATGCATGAAATTCTCTGTATTTTTGCTTGCTTCTCTATTGAAAGCAAAGCATTTTTTTGTTCGTTCATGCTTTGTGATCACTGATTAGGCCTGTATTTAGTATCCATCCGTGATCGCCACAGAGGGCAATTCAGAATCAACCACATTGCTGTGTATTTGGAGTCACATGTAGACCAGACTAAGTAAGGAAGATTTCCTTTACTAAAGGACATTGGTGAACCAGAAGGATTTTACAGCAATTTTTTTTAATTGAATTCAAATTTCACCACCTGCCATGTAGGGTATCAAGTACATTTCCCCATATACATGTACAATTTTGAAACCAGATGGCTTAACTTGAAAAGGCACTGCTTTGTAGAAGCTCTTCAGAACTGGATCTCCAGTCTTGATTTTAAGAATAATTCATCAGGCAGAAAATGATATTGCACCTAGGCACCTGGGAACTCACCTATTCCCATTAGATCTTTCTACAGTGTGAGCCATTAATTTCTATGTATGATCAGTGGAACCTCCTTATAATTTGTCACCTACTATGAAAGACCTGACACATTGTTGCAGAAAGTAATATATGAAAAAGAATAAAAAGATGACGTAAAGCAGAAACTGATAACTAAGGCAGAGTTTGAAGTGACTTGATTTGTAATGGATATCAGCATTTTGTTTAAAGTTTGGAGAGCAGTGCTCTGGATTTGTTGAACAATCTGAAAGATGAGACTCAGCAGGTTAGTGGGCAAGTGCTGGCGATTCTGTGGATAATAGTGGGTCAAGTAAGATGGCGGTGGTTATTTTTAGGTTGTGTTCACAATGTGTTATGATGTTACTTGACAAATTGTACATTTCTTTGTAAAGACTTTATTTTTGATAATGGAAAATGGATGGTTTTAAAAATGAAGTGCTGTTAACACTTGTTTATTCAACCAGTAGGGTAAGTTTGTGTTTGCAGATGAACTGGCGCCAGGAGATGTGTGTAAAGTGAGGTTCAGCTGGCAACAAGCAGCTTATTGGTCTGTGGAGTAGTGTCCCAGTTGTTGATAAATACCTTCTGCCACAACTATATGATTGGCTCCCAGGAGGCTGAACAGCTTGTGGGTGTGAACAATATATCCCAGAAGTTTTTGGATCTCTGAAAGGATCTTTTACAATTTTACAGAATTTATACCTCAAAGCTGGAAGTAAGTTCTGCTTGGGGGCGATTTTTTTTAAAAGCCTGAAAATTGTAAAGAGGCAAATGATTGAGGCCCTTGGAAATCAGATGAGACCATTATTTAAATATTGAGAAAGAAGATGATGGTGTTGGTGAGAATGTTTGAAGCTTGAAAACCAAGACAAATCAATGAGTTTTGTTGTATTATTGACTCAATGGTTTGTACATTTTATCCCAGAAAAGGTGTACTTCAAACTGATAATACTGCATCGGAGCCTCTCCTTCAGTTTAACCTTACGAAACACAGCTGAGAAAAGGTAACAGTTATCTGTATTTTCTAATTCCACAGGAGTACTTCGTTGGATGTAGAACCCATATATACGTTCAGAGCTCACAGGTAAACCTGAATAGCTGTTCCATGTAATGCTAAGCATACTGTGCCCAAAATATTGAATTGATGTTACTTGACAAATTGTACATTTCTTTGTAAAGACTTTACTGTGCCAACAGAATGGAGAGAGATTTACCTTTGCGGTTTTTGTGACCTTTGTTTTGGATAGAGGCCCAGTGCTATGTGTTGTGATGAGCACAAGTGGTGAGCAGTGTTTCAGCGGAGGTACTGATGGGTTAATCCAGTGCTGGAATGCTCCCAATCCTAACATCGATCCATACGATTCATATGGTGTGTATGTTTATATTATTTATCGGCTGTTCTCATAATTGATTTGACAATTTAATTTTGAAGCAAACAATGAGCTGTGAATGAATTGCTGAAGTTTGCTTGTGGAATTACTTGTAATTTAGTTCCTCTATTAACTCAACCAAATATATCATAGGAGCAGTATTAAACCATTCAACTTCTTGAGTCTGTCTTGCCAGCAAGATCAGTGCTAAAGGCGAGCAATCTCAGATTTAAAATTAAATTAGTTTTAAAGGATTTTCATGGAGACTGTTCCATACTTCCATCTTCCCATAAAAAAGTGGCCTGGATTTTCTGAGGAGTGGTAGTCTCAATCAGATTGCCACTCTGCTCTTATTTTATACCTTTGGGACTGAGCTCTGCTTTTCTAACAAGATTAAAAATGTGTTGCTGGAAAAGCGCAGCAGGTCAGGCAGCATCAAAGGAGAAGGAGAATCGATGTTTCGGGCATAAGCCTGTTCCTTCTCCTTTGATGCTGCCTGACCTGCTGCGCTTTTCCAGCAACACATTTTTATGCTTTGATCCCCAGCATCTGCAGTCTTCACTTTCTCCTTTTCTAACAAGCTTCCTAGCTGACCAGTTCCAGCTTCAGGAATGCACACCGTACCTGAAGTCAAACAGGTCCCCTGTCATACAGGATAGTTTTGGGGGCAGTCAAGACATGACCTTTTCCAGCAGTCAATATGCTATGTTCTGAGATTTAAATGTTCAGCAGCACAGCTGCCAACTTAGCCAGTTCCTGTAAAAGGGTAAGTATATTCTTGCTGAAGATCACACATGTTGTCAAAGCTTTTCATTTTGCACTCATCAGTATATTTAGCAAGATATGAACCAGCAAATGGCTCTCATCTATTTTGCTGAATTAAAACAGATTGCATGTGTGCCTGTTTTTCTCTCTGCAAAGAACAGAGCCCCAAATATGAACATAAGTAGCTTCCAGAACACTCAAATAGGCCACATTGCAAGCCGCTGTTAATCCAAGATTAGTTGTCAGCAGTAATCATGTTTATTTGGAAGGGCAGAGCCCATAGAGTCACCAGAGGTTCTGTTGGGTGAATGGTGAGTTGGAGGATCAGCTTAACAGTTGGAATATTGGTACTAGTAACTTGAATAGAACTAGAAAGTAAATTTTAACAGTTAGGAGCTAAAGTAAAAAAGCACAACCTCTTAAGCAGAGCCACAGGCAAGCTGGTAAAAGACCAAGGGTTAAACGTGGTTCAAAGACAGGTGTGGGAGAAATTTGATTTAACTTCATGGGGTACTGGAACCACCACTGAGGTAGAATGGGAGTTGTTACAGTGGATGGGATTCAGTGTTGGGACTAGTATCCTGGCAAATCAAATAACTAGGGCTTTAGAGATGGCTTTAAATAGTGCAAGAGCATTCTGGAGATGAAATGCATATGTTTATAAAACAAAAGGGCGTGGCAATATTGCACAAGAGATATTTAAATCATGATTACCCAGTGTGGGACAGAATATGTAAAAATTGTTTTTAAAAAAAGCAAATGGGGTTTTAGCATTTACTAGCCTATGAAAAGATAAAAGATGAAACACTTCATCAATGTATCTGCCTTTCAGCAGTACCTATCCATAACATCTAAGTGTCCTTCTACCATCTATCAATTCTCCTTATACTATGGACAGTTGTCTGCCAAGTTTACTTAAACATCTATGCTTAAGCAGAGTTCTTAGGGAAATCCACACGTGTGTAGTGTGAAAAGATACAATGTACATGCAAAGATTTCTTTCTTTGACTGCTTTATTTGAAAGGGTTCAGAAAAGATTTACAAGGATGTTGCCAAGGTTAGAGGATTTGAGCTACAGGGAGAGGCTGAACAGGCTGGGGCTGTTTTTCCTGGAGCATCGGAGTCTGAGGGGTGACCTTACAGAGGTTTACAAAATTATGGGGGGCATGGATAGGATAAATAGGCAAAGTCTTTTCCCTGGGATCAGGGAGTCCAGAACTAGAGCGCATAGGTTTAGGATGAGAGGGGAAAGATATAAAAGAGACCTACGGGGCAACTTTTTCACGCAGAGGGTGGTACGTGTATGGAATGAGCTGACAGAGGAAGTGGTGGAGGCTGGTACAATTGCAACATTCAAGAGGCATTTGGATGGGTATATGAATAGGAAGGGTTTGGAAGGATATGGGCCGGTTGCTGGTAGGTGGGACTAGATTGGGTTGGGATATCTGGTCGGCATGGACAGGTTGGACCGAAGGGTCTGTTTCCATGCTGTACATCTATGACTCTATGCTTCTCACTTTTACAACTTGTGGCTTAAAATATATTTGTTATAAAACTTCTAATCATTACAAAAACACAGTGACTCTTGTCTTTTAATTGTCTTTCATATAATGACTTAGCCTGTTGTACCCAGATTTGGTTTGTGTATACTTATAATATTATTATATGTCTAGAAATCTCTTAAGTAAAGTCAGGTGGAATATACTGTAGAATAAGATACAGGTTTCAGAGGATCATACAAGGGAAAATTTAATAAGAACAAAACCTGATTATATGAGTTTGTTCTAGTCTATACTAAAAAAACCTATTTGTTTGCAGATCCTTCTGTGCTACGAGGTGCTTTGGAAGGTCACAATGATGCAGTTTGGGGTTTGGTATACAGTGCTACACATCAACGTTTACTGTCAGGTTCAGCTGATGGTACTCTGCGGCTGTGGAACGCCACTGAAATAGCACCCTCACTTTGCGTATTTAATGAGAACCGAGGTATGGACTGAATTTGCCTCTAGGATTCGTCTTGTACTCAACTCATTAGTCTCTTATGGTGTTGTGTTGAGAGCAAGTGTCTTTGAGGAAAGTAGGGTTAGAGAGGGGATAGTTAAACTGGGCTGCGTGGATCTAATTTGGTCTGCGTATGAAGTCATGTGTCCTCTTTATTTTTCCATTGTAAATTCCTGTGCCTACATTTCCAATGAAAACTAAAGATTTATTGCCAGCTCCCACACTGATAAAGGGTGTAATTATAATGTGACAAGTTTAAGTAAGCAGTTTTGTTCAATGATATTGGCATAGGAGTCATGTAATGGAAAATGCTGTCAGGAAGTGCATGCAGGCATTCTTTCATTTGTGTGAAATATCATGAGTAAACAAAATCATTTGTATTTATATTCGTTCTTTGAATATTGTGATCAAGTAATATTTTTATTATAAGTATTGGTACAGTTTCAATCTTCAGCTATTTTAAAATAAGAGCACTTTCCAATTTCAGATTACATCATATTAACATAAATGGTCTTGTGTTGCACGTACTGGATATTTGATTGTGTCTAAACTTCAATGGGGTGTCTCTTTGTCCTCAACCAAGCCTCAAGGGCATGTATTGGAAATCCAGCCTCTCTCACCCATGAATTTTCATCCATCAAACTTATTGTGAAGCAATGCTCAAAATGCATGAGAGCAACAGGCACGTGTACCCCTCACCACCCTCGCTTGCATATACAGCCCCCACACTCACTCAGGCCCCACCCCTCCAAAAGAACATGTACACATGCCTCTCTACACCATAACACCCAGGAATACAATACTGAGATAATTAATTCCATGCAAATGACTGTGAAATCTCTTAATTTAGCTTTTGAACCTGTGAAGCCACTACAGGCAATTCTTCCAGAACATGATAGTTAAGTTCTTGCGTGGCCTCATGCTATACAAAAATCCCGCAATAAAGACAATGCTTATGGTGTTGGCAATCTAATCGTATTATAGATAACGCACACTTTAAAAATTCACGTTTTCAAAACAGTGTGCCCTATTCACCCAATCGCGTTACACCAATTCGCGTTAACAAAAGGCACATTATAGCAGAACTACCTGTATTGGGTATATTTATTAGTGGATGTTGTTGTAATGATAACACTGCCAACTGTAAAGTTTAAATTTGATATTTAGCTCTGAGATGCAGTTAAAAAACCAGTAGTAACTATCCAGTAACTGTAAAATTTCCAGCTTCGTACACATGCAGTAGAAATACATTAGCTGGGACCTACTGGGGAGCTTTTAAACTAATGTGGCAGGGGGCTGGGAACAAGAAGGGAAGACAAGTAGACAGCGAGGTGAAAACTGGAGACTGTAAGAATCATGAAGCTGGCATTAATAAGGGGAAGAGTTGGCAGAGAGCAGATGAATGTAAAAGAACTGGTGGTCTGAAGTGCATATACTTTAATGCAACGAGTATAGTGAGTAAGGCAGATGAACTTAGGGCTTGGATTGGTGTCTGGGAGTATGACATTATTGCGATCACAGAGACCTGGTTGAAGGAAGGGCCTGATTGGCAACTAAATGTTCCAGGTTATAAACGCTTCAGACAGGACAGGGAGGGAAGTAAAAAGGGGAGAGGAATTGCATTGCTGATCAGGGATGATATCACGGCTGTGCTGAAGGAGGATACTATGGAGGGCTTGCGTAGTGAGGCATTATGGATAGAGCTGAGAAATAAGAAGGATGCACTTATATTGTTGGGGCTGTATTACAGGCCTCCCAACAGTGAGCGTGAGGTAGAAAAACAAATAGGTAAACAGATTATGGAAAGATGTAGAGGCAACAGGGTGGTGGTGATGGGCGATTTTAATGTTCCCAACATTGACTGGGATACACTTAGTGTCAGAAGTCTGGATGGGGTAGAATTTGTAAGAAGCGTCCAGGACAGTTTTCTAGAGCAGTATGTCAATAGTCCGATGAGGGAAGGAGCCATATTGGACCTGGTACTGGTGAACGAGCCCGGACAGGTGATAGAAGTTGTGGTGGGGGATTTCTTTGGGAACAGTGACCACAATTCTGTAAGTTTTAGAATACTCGTAGATAAAGAAGAGAGTGGTCCTAAGGGAAGAGTACTAAACTGGGCCAAGGCCAATTATATCAAAATTAGGCAGAGGTTGGGAATGTGGATTGGACATGGCTCTTTGAAGGGAATTCCACGTTTGAGATGTGGGAGGCTTTCAAAGATAGTGCAGGATAGGGTTGTCCCGTTGAAAGCAAAGGATAGGAAGGGCAAGATTCGTGAACTGTGGATGACAGGAAAAATCGTACAACTAGCCAAGAGGAAAAGAGAAGCGTACATAAGATCCAGGCAGCTAAAAACAGAACAGGCCTTGGAGGAATATCGGAAGAGTAGGACCAGCCTTAAATGAGGAACCAAGCTGGCTAAAAGAGGTCATGAAATAGCTTTAGTGAGCAGAATTAAGGAGAATCCCAAAGCCTTTTTGTATAAGAAGCAAGCGAGTAACTAGAAAAGGGATTGGTCCACTAAAGGATAATGAAGAAAGGCTGTGTGTCGAACCTGAGAAAATGGGTGAGATTCTGAATGATTACTTTGCATCAGTGTTCACTGAGGAGAGGGACATGATGAATGTTGAGATTAGAAATAGAAGTTTGGTTACTCTGGATCACGTTGACGTAAGTAGGGAAGATGTGTTGAGTAGGCTAGAGGTTATTAAGGTGGACACATCCCTAGGACCGGATGGGATCTATCCCAGGTTATTGAGGGAGGCAAGAGAGGAAATAGCTGGGGCCCTGACAGGTATCTTTGTAGCATCCTTAAATACAGGTGAGGTGCCGGAGAACTGGAGGGTTGCTCATGTTGTCCCCCGTTCCAAGAAGGGTAGTAGGGATATTCCGGGTAACTACAGACCAGTGAGCCAGACGTCAGTGATGGGAAAGTTGCTAGAGAAGGTACTAAGGGATAAAATCTATCTATATTTGGAAAAGAATGGGCTTATCAGTGATAGGCAACATGGTTTTGTGCAGGGAGATCGTACCTTACCAACTTAATAGAGTTCTTTGAGGAAGTGACCAAGTTGATAGATCAAGGAAGGGCTGTAGATGTCATAAACATGGACTTTAGTAAGGCATTTGATAAGGTTCCCCATGGTAATGGAGAAAGTTAACTCACATTGTGTGCAGGGTGTTCTAGCCAGGTGGATAAAGAACGGTTGAGCAACAGGAGACAGAGAATAGTAGTTGAAGGGAGTTTCTCAAAATGGAGAAAGGTGACCAGTGGTTTTCCACAGGGATCAGTGCTGGGGCCATTGTTTGTGATATACATAACTGATCTGGAAGTTGGTATGATCGGCAAGTTTGCAGATGACACAAAGATTGGTGGAGTAGTAGAAAGCATACGGGACTGTCAAAGAATACAAGAGAATATAGATAGACTGGAGAGTTGGGCGGGGAAGTGATAGATGGAGTTCAATCCAGGCAAATGTGAGCTGATGCATTTTGAGAAGTCTAATTCTAGAGCGAATTGTACAGTAAACGGAAGAGCCTTGGGAAAAGTTGATGAGCAGAGAGATCTGGGAGTTCAGGTCCATTGTACCCTGAAGGTTGCTGCACAGGTGGATAAAGTGGTCAAGAAGGCAAAAGGTATGCTTGCGTTCATCAGACGGGGTATTGAGTATAAGAGCTGGCAGGTCATGTTAAAATTGTACAAGACATTGGTTCGGCCGCATTTAAAATACTGTGTACAGTTCTGGTCGCCATATTACCAAAAGGATGTGGATGATTTGGAGATGGTGCAGAGAACGTTTACAAGGATGTTGCCTGGTATGGAAGATGCTAGCTATGAAGAGAGGTTGAGTAGGTTAGGATTGTTTTCATTAGGAAAAAGGAGATCGAGGGGGGACCTGATGGAAGTCACAAAATCATGAAGGGTATAGCCAGGGTAGATAGAGATAAGCTTTTTCTCAGGGTGAAGGATTCAGTAAAGAGAGGTCATGCTTTCAAGGTGAGAAGTGAAAAGTTTAAGGCAAGTAATTTACACAGAGTGGTAGGTCCCTGGCACGCACTGCCAGCAGAGGTGGTAGATTCATTTAAGATGCGTCTAGACAGATGCATGAGTCGGTGGGGAGCAGAGAGATACAGATCCCAAGGAATTGGGCGTTAGGTTTAGACAGTGGATTTGAATCGGCTCAGGTTTGGATGGCCGAAGGGCTAGTTCCTGGGCTGTAAATTTTCTTTGTTCTTTGACCTCTCAAGTTTGTGCAAGATGTGTTTAGAGGGGCTTCTTGGTGTGCAGAATTGTGTTTTGGAAACCTACTAACTTATGCCTGTTGTCATGTGCCAGTTTAAATACTGCGTCTAGGAAATTAATATCTTCCTTGTGTTTTGTAAGTTGGAATGAAAATGAAACTTCTGAAAATCAAAAGTAGACCTTCCAAACCGAAAATCTAGCCCTTGAGAAAACTATCTACTTTTGCATATCTTTAGGATTTCTTTTCTCGGTATATTTTAACAAATGTAAACACAGATTTGTATTTGCAGGTGAAAGGTGTTAATTATTTTTGTGCAATGTAAATGATTTTATTTTCCTTCTACAGAATCTGGAATCCCTACCTCTGTTGACATAGTCTGCAGTGATCCTTCTCATTTGGTATCCTCTTTTGTGAATGGGCAGACAAGCATATTTGACATGGAGACATGTCAGCGAATCCTCACCTTTGAATCCAATACTGATGGTATGTTTTTTTGGAATAAGCAAAATAGATAGTGAATGGGAAAGTATTTGGCAGGTTGAGTATAATGTGGGAAAATATGAACTTGTCCATTCTGACAGGAAGAATAGGAAAGCATTTTATTAAAACAATGATACTGCCAAACTGTGCTGTAAAATGGTATCTGGGTGTTCTAGTATAAATCACAAAATGTTGGTGCAGCAAATAAATAGGAAACCAAAAAGGATGTTGTGTTTATTGGGGAAATGGAATGTAAAACTAGGGGGGGGGAAAAGAACCAAAGAACAGTACATGCTGGAAATCAGAAACAAAATCAGGAATTGCTGGGAAAAACTCAGCAGTTCAGGCAATATCTGTGGTAGAGAAAGCAGAGTTAATGTTTCTGCTTCAGTGGCTCTTCTTCAGAACTGACTGTAGCTAGGAAAATATTGGCAAATATGCTAGAGAAGGGAGTTGGGTAAGGACAAGGGAGCCGGAGATGTGTTGCTGGAAAAGCGCAGCAGGTCAGGCAGCATCCAGGGAACAGGAGAATCGACGTTTCGGGCATAAGCCCTTCTTCAGGAATCCTGAAGAAGGGCTTATGCCCGAAACGTCGATTCTCCTGTTCCCTGGATGCTGCCTGACCTGCTGCGCTTTTCCAGCAACACATCTCCGGCTCTGATCTCCAGCATCTGCAGACCTCACTTTTTCCTTAAGGACAAGGGAGACGTTGTGTACTCCCTTTCTCTATCCCTTCCCGCTTACAGCAGTGATTCTTCTGACACATTTCATTAGTTTCAGAATTTTCAGTTTGTGGGCCTTAGCTGCCTCCTCTTTACCTTGGACATGCAATCCCTTTACACGTACATCCCCATCAGAATGGTTTCAGGGGTCCCATGCTGCTTTCTAGGGAAAAAAGGGCTTGAACTATCTATCCACCAACACCCTCCTCCACCTGGCCTCAATTTGAACAACAACTCCTTTAACTCCTCCCACTTTCTTCAGGGCATAGGGATGGCCATGGGTACCCCCATGGGCCCTATTATGCCTGTTTCTTTGTGTGGTATGTGGAACATTCCTTGTTTCAGTCCTACTCCAGCCCCCATTCACAACTCCTCCTTCAGTACACCAATTGGTGCAGTTTCCCCCTTTCATCCGAAATTGGAAAAAAAATCATCAATTTCACTTACAGTTTCCACCCCACTCTTAGCTTCACTTGGTTCATGTGTGACTCCTCCCTGGGGATAGACTGGCCACCAATATCAACTACAAGTCCTCTAACTCCCACATTTACCTTGATTATCCAATGTCACACCCTGCTTCCTGTAGACTCTTCCATTCTCCCAGTTCCTCCATCTCCATTGCATCAGTTCCAATGATGTCAACTTCAACAAAGGGTCTCCCAAATGTCCACAGTCTTCCTCAACTGAAAACAGAAATTGCTAGACAAACTCAGCAGGTCTGGCAGCATCTGTGGAGAGAAAAGAGTTAACTTTTCAAGTCCCATGACCATTCATGAGAATGTTTCTTCCTCATTGAATAAATTTCCTCTTGTTCTTTGTTGTAAATCTTGCACACAATCTGTATCCATGACTCTCCTTCTAGACCTCTCAATGACTGGAAACAAATCTGCAAACCCACTGCAATTTAATCAGATTATACTTTAATTTAATATTTTCCCAATGATCGGGCAACACGGTGGCTCAGTGGTTAGTCCTGCTGCCTCACAACACCAGGGTCCCAGGTTCGATTACAGCCTCGGGCGATAACTGTGTGGAGTTTGCACGTTCTCCCCGTGTCTGCATGGGTTTCCTCTGGGTGCTCCGGTTTCCTCCCTGAATTGGTCATGCTAAATTGGCCATAGTGTTAGGTGCATTAGTCAGAGGGAAATGGGTCTGGGTGGGTTACTCTTCGGGGGGTCGGTGTGGACTAGTTGGGCTGAATGGCCTGATACCACACTGTGGGGAATCTAATCTGTTTAGCAATCACAGGAAGTAAGTATAACTTAAATTCAACAGTGCCCACTCCATCCGCACAGATCCTCCGGCAGTGCCAGCTCCCTCAGCACTGTTTGTACTCTGTATGGCATGTGAATAACTCTGATATGCAGGGTCTCTCTCACGTGTGAAAATAAGGGGGTCTTCTATTGACTGTCACGGTTTACATCTAGGTAACTGTACCCATTCATATAAATGTATCCATTGTGTAAATATGCAGGAACTGTCTTTCTCTTGCACATGTCCAGCTCTGGGTAATGAGATAAAAAAAATTCTGGAGAAAGCTGGGCTCTGATATTGTGCTGTCTGTTTAAAACCAGACAGCAGAAATAATTCTTTACCAGATTGCATTCCTTGTCTGAATGTGCCATCGGTGAGTGTGAAATTGTGTACTATAATCTGTTGGCTTTAACGTTGAGGAGTATAGTAGGGGAGATAGCGTCTATTCCTTCTACACAAGTTCCAAGAGAGATGTCTGAGGCTGGGTGAAAGGGGATGAGGTTGCAGAGTTTGCCCAGGGTTTGAACTCCTATTACTGTTAAGATGATCTGTTGCTGGAAGCTGGGCACCTCAGGCAAGGACAGGTATTTTGCAGTGCTTCAAGGGACATGGGTGTCAATGCCTTGTCCCTAATTGCTCCTTCAGGAGGTGCTGGTAAACTGCCATCGAACCACTGTACTCTGTGAGGATAACAGTGTCTCCTGTGAAGGAAGACTGACCTGACTGACTCACGCACTTCACCAAAATTGGTGATATGGTGGACAATGAAGGAGGTTATCTCAGAGTACAAAGGGACCTTGATCAGATGAGCTGATGGGTTGAGGAGTGGCAGATGGAGTTTGAGATAAATGTAAGGTGTGGCATTTTGGTAAGGCAAACAAGGGTGGGACTTATGCACTTAATGGTAGGACCTTGAGGAGTGTTGCTGAACAAAACGACCTTGGGGTATAGGTTGTTAGTTCCTTCAAAGTGGAGTCATGGATAGACAGGCATTTGGTACCCTTGCCTTTATTGGTCAGTGCATTGAGTACAGGAGTTGGAATGTCATTTTGAAGCTGTACAGGATATTGGTTAGAACACTTTTGGATTACTGTGTTCAATTCTGGCCTCCCTGTTACCGGAAAGATCATGTTAAACCTAAAAAGGTGCAAAAAACATTTTTCAGAATATTGCCAGGGTTGGAGGGTTTGAACTGTAGGGAGAGGCTGAATAGACTTGTGGCTGTTTTCCCTCGAGTGTCAGAGGCTGACGGGTGACCTTATAGCAATTTATAAAATCACAAGCGGCATGGACAGGGTAAATAGGCAAGGTTTGTTCCCCAGGGTGGGGGAATCAAAAGCTAGAGGGCGCATAGGTTTAAGGTGAGAGGGACCTGAGGGCAACCTTTTCACGCAGAGGGTAGTGCATATATTGGAGGTGTAGTGGACAGCGAAGCGGGTTACCTCAGATTACAACAGGATCTGGACCAGATGGGCCAATGGGCTGAGAAGTGGCAGATGGAGTTTAATTTAGATAAATGCGAGGTGCTGCATTTTGGGAAAGCAAATCTTGCACACAATCTGTATCCATGACTCTCCTTCTAGACCTCTCAATGACTGGAAACAAATCTGCAAACCCACTGCAATTTAATCAGATTATACTTTAATTTAATATTTTCCCAATGATCGGGCAACAGGCTGGGGCTGTTTCCCCTGGAGCATCGGAAGCTGAGGGGTGACCTTATAGAGGTTTACAAAATTATGAGGGGCATGGATAGGATAAATAGGCAAAGTCTTTTCCTTGGGGCCGGGGAGTCCAGAACTAGAGGGCATAGGTTTAGGGTGAGAGGGGAAAGATATAAAAGAGACCTAAGGGGCAACCTTTTTACGCAGAGGGTGGTACGCGTATGGAATGAGCGGCCAGAGGATGTGGTGGAGGCTGGTACAATTGCAACATTAAGAGGCATTTGGATGGGTATATGAATAGGAAGGGTTTGGAGGGATATGGGCCGGGTGCTGGTGGGCGGGACTAGATTGGGTTGGGATATCTGGTCAGCATGGATGGGTTGGACCGAGGGGTCTGTTTCCATACTGTACATCTCTATGACTATATATGGAACAAGGTGCCAGAGGAGGTGATGACGGGTGGTACAATACAACATTTAAAACGCACCTGGATGGGTACATGAATAGGGATATTGGCCAAGGGATATTGGCCAAATGCTGGTAAATGGGATATCTGGTCAACGTGGACGAGTTGGACTGAAGGATCAGTTTCTGTGCTGTACAACTCTAGGATGTTATAAATAGGAATTAAAATTAGCCAGAAACTCTTAAGTTTCTGTCTACACTATCCCAGTCAGTGATCTTTTTACATAGTTCCATCCTGTCTCCTTGAAATTTACAGTCTAATCAAAAATGCTTGCATATTGGCGCATTGGGAGACATTCTGGATAACTCGAGCGCACGTTAGGGAATGAAGAGGTCGTTTCGCTGTGTTGTATTTGAACTGAGTCTTGAAATGGAAAAATGTCCCTACTCCAGCTCTCGTTCCACATTTAGAAAAGACACTTGAAATGCAGAAGTCCATAATTACGATCTGTGGATGAGGTCAAACAGGCTTTACCTCCTGGGGACGGTTTGGAGACGGTGAGATTGGACTAGACGTGGTACTCCACATTTGAAAGCCTATTGATGCTTAGTATTTAGCTCACGTACCATGAACAGCTGAAGAAGTTGCTTATGTCAGAAGTCATGAATCCTTTGGTCACATCCAAATAATCCTTCAAAATAGCTCCATTTGTCCTGCAATTTCTACTCTTGGCAAGACATTTAGTTTTATAGTGAGCTCCATCAATGGTAGACTAATTCTTAAGTTATCTTTGATTATGTTACAGTCACATTCATGGAAAGATCCTATCATCATATTTTTGATTATGGAATGAAGCAGGAAAAGAACTGGTTTAAAAACCCAAGATTGTTAAAAGATTGCTGCATTTAAAAAGCAAATAACATGACATGCATTGTAAGTGTTTTTTGCACAACTGCCTGTTTAAGCAGTAGTAGAAGCCTGGTTTGTAGACAAGCTGAAGCCAAGGAGTATGTACGTGAAACTTCAGCTAACAAAGAATGGCTCTGGACTAGAGACCAGTTGTTGGTGACAAAGGCTTCCTGCCTGCCAATTGTTGTGTGATTGACTCTCAGTTAGCTGAACAACTTTGAGGTGTGAATGTTTTTGCAGAAACTATAGGATCCCTGGATGAAAAGGAACTGTTTTTGCTCTGCAATTAGAAGCATTCTCAAGCCTGATAGCCAGTTTATTTCCCCGTTACAGTTGCTTTAGTCTGACTCTATTAAATGATGTCAAAGGCCTTTATAAATAAGAACCAGTTACACTTTTCTTTTTCCCCCCTGTCTGTGTCTGTCCGTATGTGTGTAGAGCAGGGAGTTTAAAAATGATTGAGTTTTAATGTAGAGGTATATGCTAACAGTTCAAGATGTTTACCTGTAGCTCGAGTCTATTTATTTGTAATAAATAATAATTCTTGTTAAATATAGAAACCTGGTCCATCCTTTCTGTCAAGGTCTAAAAGAGACAAATTGGGGAATTCTATGAACTTCTTAAAAATCTTAACTTTTGTGACAACTCTAGGAAAGCAGACCTTGATTTCCAGAGTGCCACCCCAATGAGGAGTAACAGATCATGTTAGCGAACTTCTGTGTACGAAGTAATAGAAATGTTTTCATTTTATGACTTTTAAATTTAGAATGAACAAATGATTATCTAGGTTCTTATTTCAATGTCACAATTTCTTAATAAGCTTCCCTTTATTTGCCTATTCAGCTTCTTCTACATGTCAGATTAATAAGGTCATTAGTCATCCTACACTTCCTGTTACTATCACAGCCCATGAGGACCGACACATAAAATTTTTTGACAATAATACAGGTAGGAAAATATTTATTTCTTCTCTGTATAGTGATGTTGTTTGTTGAAACTTGCATCTTTTGAATTATCCAGAGTTTGTCTCCTGTGTTAAGCATACCATTAACAGTAGAGACTTCAATCACCTTTTCCACCACTCCATTCCACTCTTATTTGTTCTTTTTCTTCAAAATTTACCTTGTGCGCTTCAGCTCTTTACATAGGTATGTTATTGATCTCACAAGTGTCATTTAAGGAGGTGCTTTTCCACAAGGTTAAGTGTAACAAGAGAGAAAAGCTTTCAGAAATGTTTCTTACAAAGAAAACTCTTTGAATAAACAAGTAGACTTAATGCTGAAGACTCTATAGATATGAATATTCCCAGTGTAATCCCAGCTTTCAAAGTCATTTGGTTGAGAGAGGGACGAGACTGGCATCTTAATTTTGTGGAATTTAGATGTTTCAGGCAAGATCGAGAGAGATGTAAAAGAGATGGGAAATGGTGTTACTGATTAGGGAGAATATCACAGCTGTACTGAGGAGGACACTTTGGAAGGCTCATCCAGCGAAACCGTATGAGTAGAGTTGAGAAATATGAAGAGTGCAATCACTTTGGGGTTGTAGTACAGGCCTCCTGACAGTTAGCAGGAGATTGAGGAACAGATATGTGGACAGATTATGGAAAAAGATTTTTAAAAAAGCAGTCATTACGGTGGGTGATTTTAACTTCCCCTGTGTTGATTGGGGCTCCCTTTGTGCTGAGGGCTTGGATGGGGGCGGAATTTGTTAGATGCATCCTCGAGGGTTTTTTTGAAGCAATATCTAAACAGTCCAACTAAGAAAGGGGCTGCACTAGACCCGATATTGCGGAATGAGCCCAGTCAGGTGATGGCAGTTTCAGTGGAGGAGCATTTTGAGAATAGTGACCATATTTCCATAAGTTTTAAGTTACTTACGGATAAGAATAAGAGTAGTTCTAAAAGTACTAAACTGGGGGAAGGCTAACTACCACAATATTGAAACAGGAGCTGGAGAATGTAGATTTTGGGCAGCATATCTAACGTAAACGTTGCATCAGTGCATACAAAGGAGAAGGACTCTGTAGATGGTGAGTCTAGAGGAGGGAATGTTGATATTCTTGGGGATGTCGATACTTTAAGAAAGGGTGTTTTGAAAACCACTAAGGTAAACAAGTTCCCAGGACAACATGGGATCTCTCCCAGAATACTGCGGGACGAAATTGCTGGGGACTTGTACGAAATCTTTGTGTCCTCTTTAGTCACAAGAGAGATCCCAGAGGACTGGAGAATAGCTCACATTGTTCCTTTGTTTAAGATGGGTGACAAGGATAATCTGGGAAATTACAGGCCAGTGAGCTTTATGTCAGTGGTAGGGAAATTATAAGAAAATGTTTATGGATAGGATTTACTCGCATTTGGAAAAATATGGACTTATTAGCATGGCTTTGTGTGCCTCAAACTTGATTGAGATTTTTAATGAAATGACAAAGCTGATTGATGAGGGCAGGATGGTGGATGTTGTCAATATAAACTTTAGCAAGGCCTTTGACAACATCCTTTACATAGAAGCTGAAGTCATATGGCATCTGTGGTGAGCTGGTAAGATGAATACAGAACTGTCTTGGTCATAGAAGGCTTAGAGTAGGAGTGGAAGGGTGTTTTTCTGACTGGAGATTTGTGGCCAGTGGTGTTCTACAAGGACCAGTGTTGGGAGCCCTGTTGTTTGTAATATAAATAAATGATTTGAAGGAGAATGAAGGTGATCTGATTAGTAAGTTTACAGATGACACAAAGATTGGGGGAGCTGTAGATAGTGAGGAGGATTGCCACATGATACAAAAGGATATAGATACACTGGGAACTTGGTGGAGAAATGGCAGATCGAATTTGATCTGGACAAATGTAAGGTAATGCGTGTTGGAAGGTCTAACGCAAGAGGGAAGTATATCTTAAATGGCTGAATCCTTAGAAGTATTAATATACAGTGGGATCTAAGGCACCAGGTGTACAGTTCACTGAAAATGACAAAGCAAGCAGGTAACATGGTCAAGCCATAGAGTATAAAAATTGCCAAATCATGTTACAGTTGTATAGAACTTTAGTTAGGCCATGTTTGGAATATTATGTATAGTTCTTATAGAGTAGATTAGATTCCTTGCAGTATGGAAACAGACCCTTCGCTCCAATAAGTCCACACTGACCCTCTGAAGAGTAACCCACCCAGACCCATTTCTCTACCCTATATTTACCCCAGACTAACGCACCTAACACTATGGACGATTTAGCATGGCCAATTCACCTGACCTGCACATCTTTGGATTGTGGGAGGAAACTGGAGCACCTGGAGGAAACCCACACAGACATGGGAAGAATGTGCAAATTCCACGCAGACAGTTGCCTGAGGCGGGAACAAACAGGGGTCCCTGGCACTGTGAGGCAGCAGTGCTAACCACTGAGCCAATGTGCCGCCCTTGGAAGGGAACATCCCTGCTTCTGAACCGGGAATCTGTCGCATGTGAGGTGAACGTAATAACCACTGCACTATAGGAAGACAATGCCTTCTGGTCACCACACTACCAGAAGGATGTGGAGACTTTGGAGAGTGTACAAAAAGGTTTACTAGGGTGTTGCTGGGTTTGGAGGGTATTTGCTGTAAGGAGAGCTTGAACAGACTTGATTGGTTTTCCCTTGAATGTCAGAGGCTGAGGGGTGACCTGATAGAAGTTTACAAAATTGAGAGACGTGGATAGAATGGAGAGATCTGTAGTCTTGTTTCCTAGAGTAGAAATGTCACTTACTGGGGGACATAAGTTTAAAGTAAAAAGGGGAAAGTTTAAAGATGATGTGAGGGGCAAGTTTTTTTTAATAGAGTGTGGTAAGTGTCTGAAATGCACCACCAAAGAAAGTGGGAGAAGCATATGCAATAGCAACGTTTAAGAGGCATCTTGACAGATGCATGACTAGTCAGGAATAAACGGGTTCTGACTGCTTGAAGGCAAAAAGTTTTTAGTTTGGAAAGGTGTTGTGTTGGCACAGTCCAAAGAACATTTATTTCTTTGATTTGTCCTTCCCAACTGAAATAAATGGAGTTTCTTTCGTGACAACTTAAATCAAAACAGTAAACCCAGGAGGGGGAATCCAAGGGCAGAAAAGTCCTGCAATTGGCAATCCCCTCTACCACCTCAAGCTGAGCAGCATTTACTACTTCGCCTGGTGCTGATGTGAGTGTTGCCAGTGGAGACCATTTTTTAAAGACTTTGTCCTACTTGATGCCTCATCAAGGGCAATACCTATGAAAATGTTCAGCGATAACGGACATTGAGCATACTGTTTCAGAACCATTAGAAATGGAAGGAAATTGACTTACAACAGACAGCTGCAGTTGAATATCAAATACACTGTCTATGTTGTGGTTGCTATCTGTGGAGTTAGTTATCAGTTTATTGGTTAGAGCAGCAAATTAGTTGACTCTTGATAACATTAATATATCAAGCCAATTAATGTCCTGTCAGTTATGTGCATCTGTGACTTTTGACTGCCTCAATGTTCATCTGTTAGGCACACGGTATTCTGGATTTTCTAGGGATACAAAACCTATAGTATCACAACTTTGTAAATGCTATCATATCCAGGGACAGAAGTTTAAAATCATCATTCAGATTTGTAATTGATATTTAAACATATTATCATTCGTATAAACAGAAATTGCTGGGAAAGCTCAGCAGGTCTGGGAGCACCTGTGGAGAGAAAGCGGAGTTAACTTTTCAGGTCCAGTGACCCTTCCTCACTAGACCTCAAATGCAAACTCTGCTTTCTCTTACAGATGCTGCCAGACCTGCTGACCTTTTCCAGCAGTTTCTGATTTATAACATTTGCAGTTCATATGGTTTTTATATTATCGTTCATATTTGAGAGAACTATTGACCACAGAAGAGCTGAGAGGATTCAACTGTGTAAAAGCTGATTGCTTGTACAGTCCAGGTGGAACACGAGATCAAAATCAGTTGATTCAAAATTAACCTCTGGTTTGCAAAAATGAATCGCATTTTGTGGGTGACCCATTGCAGTTTCATGATGAGTATTCCTGGTGACAGACACTTAGAGCACACAGGAAAATATTTCAAAACGAAATACTTTTTTAAAGTAAAAACAATGGAAGTGAGTAATAAGTATTGATTAAAAGGAATTTGGCTACATGTAGAGAGAAAGCGTTTTGTTTATACATGTGGTGCATGGGAATACCATCATACGCTTAGCTTTCCTACTTATTGAATTCTGGATGAAAATTCTGGAACTAACCAACACTGAGATTGTATCTAAACAACAAAGACTGCAGAACTTTAAGGAGTTAGCTAGCTAAGAATTACGCTCTTGCATTAGGAAAGAGCAAAGAATGCTGACTGTTAGAGCTGCCCAAAGCTGAAGGTAACACAAAATGGCTGACTGTGGTTTTAGCTAACATAAGATGGCTGAAGAGAATTGTGAGTTGAACACAGCAGTTTCCACAGTCTGAACCGTGGCTTTCATGTACATGGCAACCAGATAAGACAAGGAAGTGCCTCATAGAAAGTGGAAAAGAACGAAGGAATGTAGACATCAGACATTTTTGATAAGGGAAGCTCGGATGGAGGCCTTTCAACAAGCTAATTCAAAACTTGTTGTTTAGTAAGGACTAAAAGTTGCGACTTTTTAGGTAGTTTTATGTACATGTACACGCAAATATTCATACAATAATAGTTTTGACTTTAGTGTGTTGAACATCAGGGAATTTAAATAATTTCCTGTAGGCAATGGCTCCAGGCATAGAGACCATCTTGATTTGGAGTGCCTGTGAAAAAAACCTAGATATGCACCTAATACCAACAAGTTTTTTACTTAGTAAAGTATAGAAGGGAAAGTCTGATCCCACCATAGTTGAAGACTTTTTAAGTAATTGCCATAACATATTATACAAGTAGGTATACTGAAATTATAAGTGCAACTAACAAACTAATATTAAGGAATTTAGCTAAGTCCTTTAAACAAATGGGTCTAGATAATAGAAAAAGCCCTATCCCTATCCTGCCAGCACGAGGTATTGAAGGGCAAATGGTGTAAACAGGTAACCTCGTGAAAGAATACAAAGCAACAAAGCATTGTAAGGGAACAATTGCAAAACATTACTTAGTCATAAATGACCTTGGGAAAATAAATAATTGCAGCTTCACAAGCTAATACACAGCATCCACAAAGCACAATGAGACTGGCAAATGTCTGGGAAGGAGCATAATAATCAGAAGGTACTTGGCAAGCACTGATATCAATGTTGTATGTAAACATTGTAGTGCAACATGTATAAATATCATGTACTTTATTGGGAGAGTTAGTGTCTTGGATCTGTCTCCAGAGACCTCTCCCACACTGCATCACTAAAGAGCTCCGATCAGATTGTGTGACTGAACACGGGATTCAAGACTCCTCTTTGAAATCTCTCCCCAAACCCGATCTTGCAAGGGAGCTACATATCTGATGAATGAATTAGATGAAACTTTTCTGGACTTCTCAAAATTTTAAGGCAAATGGCTGAATGGATTACTTTTGAAATCAGCTCCCTATAAAGTGAATTAAATATAGGAACTATTTTATATTTCTCAATATCCCTGAGACAACAACTACATAGAGTCACAGAGATGTATAGCAAGGAAACAGACCCATGGGTCCAACTCGCCCATGCCGACCAGATATCCTAACCTAATCTGGTCCCATTTGCCAGCACTTGTCCCATATTCTTCTAAACCCTTCCTATTCATACGCCCATCCAGATGCCTTTTAAATGCCGTAGTTGTACCAGCCTCTTCCACTTCCTCTGGCAGCTCATTCCATACACATACCACCCTCTGTGTGAAAAAGTTGCGTCTTAGGTCCCTTTTAAATATTTCCCGTCTCACCCTAACCTATGCCCTCTAGATCTGGACACCCCCCATCCCAGGGAAAATACTTTGTCTATTTATCCTATCCATGCCCCTCATAGTTTTATAAATCTCTGTAAGGTCACCTCTCAGCCTCCGACACTCCAGGGAAAACAGCCCCAGCCTATTCAGCCTCCTCCCTGTAGCTCAAATCCTCCAACCCTGGCAACATCCTTGTAAATCTTTCCTGAACCTTTTCAAGTTTCGCAACATTCTTCCAATGGGAAGGAGAGCAGGATTGCACACGATATTCCAAAAGTTGCCTAACCAATGTCCTGTACAGCTGCCACATGACCTCCCAACTCCTGTACTCAACGCTCTGACAAATAAAGGAAAGCATACCAAACACCATCTTCACTATCCTATCTACCTGTGACTCCAGTTTCAAGGAACTATGAACCTGCACTCCAAGATCTCTTTGTTCAGCAACACTCCCCAGGACCTTATATTAAGTGTATAAATCCTGCTCTGATTTGCTTTTCCAAAATGCAGCACCTCACATTTATTTAAGTTCAACTTTATCTGCTACTCCTTAGCCCATTTGCCCATCTGATTAAAATCCCATTGTACTCTGAGGTAACCTTCTTTGCTGTCGATTTCACCTCCAAATTTGGTGTTATCTGCAAACTTACTCACTATACTTTCTATGTTCATGTCCAAATCATTTATATAAATGACGAAAAGTAGTGGACCCAGCACCAATCCTTGTGGCACTCCACTGGTCACAGGTGTCCAGTCTGTAAAGCAACCCTCCACCACCACCCTCTGTCTTCTACCTTTGAGCCAGTTCTGTATCCAAATGGCTAGTTCTCCCTGTATTCTGTGAGATCTAACCTTGCTAACCAGTCTCCCTTGAGGAACTTTGTCGAACGTCTTAATGACGTCCATATAGATCACATCTACCGCTCTGCCCTCATCAATCTCTTTACTACTTCAAAAATCTCAACCAAGTTTGTGAGACATGATTCCCCATGCACAAGGCCATACTGACTATCCCTAATCAGTCCTTGCCTTTCCAAATACGTGTGAATCCTGTCCCTCAGGATTCCCTCCAACAACTTGTCCACTGATGTCAGGCCTACCGGTCCATAGTTCCCTGGCGTGTCCTTACCACCTTTCTTAAACAGTGCTACCATGTTAGCCAACCTCCAGTCCTCTGGCACCTCACCTGTGACTATCGATGATACAAATATCTGAGCAAGGGGCCCAGTGATCACTTCCCTAGCTTCTCACAGAGTTCTAGTGTTCACCTGATCAGGTCCTGGGGATTTATCCACGTCTATGTATTTCCAGACATCTAGCACCATCTCCTCTGTACTGTGGGCATTGCTGCAATAGTTGTGGCTGAGGGAGAATGTTTTTTTTCCCCAGCATTCAGGGAGAGCAGCCTGCTTCTCTGAATACTCACACAGAAATGCTTACACCCGTCAAATCAGGAGATGAAATCTTGCTTTAACATGATGCCCTAAAATTGACACTTGTAAAAGTGTAGAGTCATTAGCTATTTATTGCAGTGAATTGTTAGCCTAAATTATGTATTCAAATCTTCACTGTGCTATTAGAATTTTAAAAGATGGAGGCTTACAATAAACAGCTGCAGCTATATAAAAGGTCTGTAGGTTCAATGGGTTAAATAGTCTTATTTCTTCACTAACTCCTGTCATACCACTCTAATACACTGATTTTTTTATTTCCAGGAAAAATTCTTCATTCGATGGTTGCCCATTTGGATGCAGTCACAAGTTTAGCTGTAGATCCAAACGGCTTGTATCTGATGTCTGGCAGTAAGTATCTACTTAAAATACATTAGTTTGGATAATGTCATAGAGTCATTGAGATGTACCGCACAGAAACAGACCCTTCGGTCCAACTCGTCCATGCCAGTCGGATATCCTATTCTAAATTAGTCTAGTCCCATTTGTCAGCACTTGGCCCATATGCCTCGAAAACCCTCCTATTCCTTTCCATCCAGATGCCTTTTAAGTTTACCAGCTTCCACCACTTTCTTTGGCAGCTCGTTCCATACAGACACCACCTTCTGTGTGAAAAAGTTGCCGCTTAGGTCCCTTTTAAATCTTTCCCCCTCACCGTAAACCTATGCCCTTTAGTTCTGGACTCACCCATCTCAGGGAAAAGATCTTGTCTATTTACCGTATCCATGCCCCTCATGATTTTATACACTCCTATCAGGTCACCCCTCAGCCTCTGATGCTACAGGGAAAAAAGGGGAACCTATTCAGCCTCCCCTTATAGCTCATAAGAACATAGCATGGATAGGCCATTCATCTCCACCATTCAATACAATAATCCACTTGAATCCAATTTCCCATATTATTTCCAAATCTCTTTATGTAATTTGTATTTATGAAATCTGTAAATCCCTTCCTTAAACTTATTGAGTTAATAAGTTTCCATAGTCCATGGGAGTGGCAATTTCCAAACATTCGCAACTCCTCTGGGCAAGAAAACAATCTCATCTTGGTCTGAAGTGGCTTTTCACTTGGTTTGAAATTATGTCCTGGATTCTAGATTCCCCAATCAAAGGAAACATTTTGCTGCATCTATCCTTTCAGTATCCTGTAGATTTCAATAATATTGCCTCTCATTCTTTGAAACTCCAGAGAATACAAGTCCATTTTGCTTATTCCCTTTCTGTGAGACCATCCTGTCATCCCGCGAACGTATCTGGTGACCTTCACTGCACTCCATTTTAATAATATCTTTCCTGAGATAATGAGTCCAAAACTGCACAAACTCTAGGTGCTTTCTAACTGAAGCAAGACTTCACTACTTATGCACTTCAGTTGTCTTGCTGTAAAGACAAATATCTGATTAGCCTTTCTAGTAGTTTGCAGTACCAGCATGTTAGCCTTCATTAATTTATTGACAAGGATTCCCAGGTTCCTTTGTGCATCTATAATTCCTAACCTCTTACAATTTACCAAATAGTCTACACTTCAGTTCCTGCTACCTCATATGGGTAACCTCGTAATTTTCCATTGTTATATTCTGACTGCCGTGTTCTTGCCCATTCATTTAAGCCCATCTAAATCCTCATGAAGCCACTTTCATCGTCCTCACAATACACATTCCCACCTAGCTTTGTTGCCACCTACAAACTTGGAAGTAGTGCATTTGGACTCCATGTCCAAATCATTAATATAGTGAACAGCTGGGGCCCAAGTACTGATCTTTGCCGTATTCCACTAGTCATAGCAACAAAACAAAAATTACCTATTTATTCCTACTCTGTTTTTAGCCAACCCTAATCCATGTTAGTACATTACCTCCTATCCAATTCATAAGTCAATGCTGACTATGCCCAATCAGATCATTGTTATCTAAGTGTTCATTCATCACATCCTTCACAATAGATTCTAGCATTTTGCATACTATTGATGTAAGACAAACAGGTCCGTAATTCCCTATTTTCTGTCTTCCTCCAAGCTTAAATAGTGAAGTTATACTTGCTACATCCCAATCTGCAGGAACCATTCCAGCATTGGTAGAATTTTGGAAGATGATCAGTAATCCATTCACTATTGCCACCTCTACTCTTTCAACACTGGATGTTAGAAATCACCTGGCAGGGATTTATCAATCTTTCGTCACAATTTTTCCAACACAATCATCACACTATACTAATTTGCCTCAATTCGTCATTTTCCCTTGTTCGCTTCACAAACATTTAATTTCTTACTCATCTGCATCCATCCCTCTCCACATATCACCTCCAAACAAATGCGCACAGATAAACAGGCTCCATTGCATACAAAACCCCTTTCACATACTCCTTCCTGCACCCTTGCACAAAATCTCCTTCTCTCATTCATACACACACCCTCACTCTCCTACACATCCACACACTACCTGATTCACTCAAACTCTCATAGCCCCTTTACCTCAATATTTTACTTCCTCACTTATTAGTCCACTCTATTTGTATTGTTCTGTCCACTCCTGCCTGTGCTGTGCCGCTTGAAACCTCCTCTGTCTCTCCCCCTTGCTCTTGCTCTCTCTCCCTCCCCACCTTGTTTGCACATGCTCTCTGCCCACCCCACTTTCGCACGCTCTCTACCCATTTCACTCACACTTCCCCACCCCTGCACATTCTTCTCTCTCCTTCCACCCCGGCTCACACTCTGCTCTCTCTTCACCATCCCACACCTCACTCGTGCTGTCTTCTCTCCTCTGCACACATTCACGCTATCTCTCCCCTCCAACCCACACTCCCCCCTTTGCCCCCTCTCCTCACTCGCCTCCCCCTTCCCTCCCCCCATCCCCTCCCCTTGCTTGCTTAGGGGGCACGGTGGTGCTACTTATTAGAGTGAGTTTCGTTTTCCCCTGATTTGTTCCTTCAACTGGAGCCTTTTTCTCTGACTTGATTGGCAAGTCAATTCCACCCCAACCTGCTTCCTGATTGGACTGCCAGTTCACTTGCTGAGTTGATGCCAACTCCCACACCCAACAACTAATGCCATCAGCCCAACAGGCATCATGTCCTTTGCAGTTTCCTGTAATCATTCCCTCTGTCTGAGCTTTGGATTAAATGGAAGGAGTGACATTCACACTAATAGTTCCTCAAATTAGAGAGCATTTCTGTTCCTACCAGCAGTAAAGGAGGGAGTGAAATGGTCTCTGGTTGGAGGAGTAGTTCCTTGCAGAACTTTCCACTTGTATTTGGAATCCTGGTTGTGTACCAGATAGAGTTCCTCATTGGGCCACATTCTGGCTCATTGGTGCCCTCTTGGACAAACCTGTGAGAGATGATCACTTGCCTGTATCTTCTGGTAAGAAAGTTGTCAGCCTAGCAACAGCTCAGATTTGTTTCTGATCAGATACTATTCATTAAGTAGTGAGTACTTTCTTTGGAAAGAGGTAGAGAGGAATCTTTGGGGTTGTCTTAGCTTGATACCTGGATATCTATTCCTCCCTAGCAAAGTGAATTGGCCTTTAATTGGTCATTAAGTAGTCAGTGGACAGATAGGCCCAAGCTTAATTTTCGAGAATGTAATTCAGGCACAGGTATGAAGGTGGCAACATTCTGGGTTTTAAATCCTATGCCTTTGAAAGACAGGCTGTAGTGTGGCCTGGCTGAGGTAGAGGTTGGATTGCCACCCAACGTCTGGAGAACTCTTTAACTCCCCCTCCCACTCCCCCAAAGACATGCAGGTCCTGGGCTGCCTCCATCGTCAAACCTTTACCAGCTGGCGCCTGGAGGAAGAACGCCTAATCTTCTGCCTTGGGACCTTCCAACCACATGGAACCAATGTGAATTTCACCAGTTTCCTCATTTCCCCTCTCCCCACCTTATCCCAGATCCAACCTTCCAACTTGGCACCTCCCTCTTGACCTATCCTACCTGTCCATTTTTCTTCCCAGCTATCTGCTCCACCCTCCTCCGACCTATCGCATTCCCTAATGAAGAGGTTATGCTCAAAATGTCAACTCTCCTGCTCCTGATGCTGCCTGACCTGCTATGCTTTTCCAGCACTGCACTCTCCAGCAGTCTTCACTTTCTCCCATTCTTACCATTAAAACAATACTTTAAAGAATCAAATTGGATAAATATTGGGATGGTAACCAATGTGTTCTGCTGGTTTTAGCCAGCTAAACTTCAGCAGTACTCCTGAACACTGGTATTTGGTCTTGGCTCTGTACCTAGGTTCTTTAGATTGGGAAAATAGGGTGAGGGTGGTTCATATTTGATATGTTGAGATTTGCATTTGTTGAATTCCTGCTAGATTGGGTCAGAGACTATAGGCACAGCGGTGAATCTCGCTGTATGGCTGACCAAGTAGAAAATTCTGACTTTTGAAACCTTTCTGATAAATATTAATTATTTTTAAACTCTCCATTTTCTTCTTTCTCCCCTCCCCACACCAAGGTCATGACTCTTCCATTCGTTTGTGGAGTCTCGAGACCAAGACATGTATTCAGGAATTCACTGCACATCGTAAAAAGTTCGATGAATCCATCCATGATGTGGCATTTCATCCTTCCAAATGTTACATTGCCAGTGCTGGGGCCGATGCATTGGCTAAAGTATTTGTATGACAGTTTTCTGTATGACTATTTCAGACCCTCTATTATCAATTAGTGTCTATGACACTGCCAGACATAGGGATATCCTTTACTGCCTAGCAATCCTGACACTTGGGTTGCAGAGTCTAGAGTTCTGAAACACTTGTATTTTCTGCAAGTTTTTTTTTTCACCTGGTTTGTTCAGGCTGCTCTGAGTCCAACTATGCTAAGGTCTGAGGGATTTGCTGTTCAGTTCTTCTTAAGTTAATTTCTGTAATCTGGGGCTGCCCTGTTTATCCAGGCAGGCCTGGATAAAGTAGGGATGGGGTATATTTCCTGTTTTTAGAGAAATAAAAATACATCTGGCAACATCTGTAAGAAAGGCAAAGTCTGTTCTCTGTGCTGGACAGCTAAATTGTTTGAGGTAACATGGAATGTTATAGAATGTACAGCCAAGCTGCAGCCAGTGCAGCAACTCCAGGTTAAAGGGAGATGTAGAAAGTCCAACATTAGAGTATTTTTGAAGACAAGATGCCAAACATTTGCTAAACAAAAGAAGACCTCTTAAACAATTGTACAATAAAAGCTGAATGTTTACATATGGGATATAATATCTGTAGTCGATTATTGTTCTAGCTGCCTGATTGTATTAGACTTGTGCCAGCAGTGTGATCCGTGAACATGTTTCTTCTTAAAAACAGTTTTAAAAGTTTTTAAGGTAAATTTGGATTGTCAGTAAATTTAATCAACACTTCATTCAGAATTGTGTATAAATATGCATTCAAAGTATTGTTTAGCACTTATATAAACACTGACGTTTTTAAATACAACTATAAACAGGTATGCATTCTTTTAAAACACAATGGTAGACTTTTGCCTTTAAAAAGAAACTTTAATTCTTTAATATTGGGTATTTGAATGTCTAGTGCTCTCACAAAATGCGTTTTAATTTCAGATAGCCTGACGACTACATATTGTAAACATGGCAGTGTTTAATGGTATTATAGTGTTGGGGTATTTTATTTTTGGGTATTTTTGTAATAGACCTCGACATTAACACTTCCTTGGACTGGTAAGTACACAATGGGTGGTGGTATGGTGAATTGAATATAGTGCTGCACTATTTTGTTAAGAGATTTTACTGATCGAATTTTCAAGAGACATGCCATCTGTTTTCAGTGGTGTGTCAGATGCAATTGAAGATTGCTGGGCATAAGACCAAGTTAATTTTACAGCAAGATTAATTTGCATGGAGATTAAAACTGGTTTTAATTCAAATAGCCAGTTCCTTACTCTCTCGAGCAAAAAATGAGTTTAATCATTGAATATTGACCAAAATGTGCACCTGTTTGTTTTTCAAATTGGGAATCCTACTTTAAAGTTAGCTTGCTAAAATCTCCCATTTCCTGGTTCAGTAGCCCACTATTTCAGAGGGGAAATAAGATTTTTTGAAATTAATTCATGTACATATAAAGTATCTCAAAATGGATCATCTTTAATACTGACAGTGGTTTGTATTTGAAAGTAGAGATGCTAATGAGGTGAGTGAGAGAGTTTGGTATGTGTATGGGGCACGTTTTCTATATCTACCTAATTTTTTTTTAAGAGTGATCATGTTTAGGTGGAACTGTATAGAAGAGGTTTCTAAGCATCATGGTTATTTGAGTTTTACTAAAAGCTAATTTTCTTGTAAAAAGCTGATTGTTATTCTATGATGTACCCATCTCTTTTCTGAAATGAAAAGTGTCTGATAGATTTATTGGTAATAAAAAACCCATCTTTCAGAAATTAATACATTTGCAGTGTGTAAGTTTCGTTGAGGCTTCTGATCTGTCACTGCTAACTGTGAAATTGCAACGAAACAGTAATTGACTTTATAACAATGACCCAACATTTTAAAACAATGGATTTTGAGTATCTAACTTCTGTTATTAAATCCACTGTCTTAAGTAAACTTTATGGTAATGTGTGATATGAGTAGCATCAAATGTTCACCCAATCAAATTCAAGGTATACTGATGTTTTTCATTGGGAACCCATGGGTTCTTCATTGTAATTGATTCCCTTTGATAACTGTCTCTCCTTCCTTTTATTGGCATTGTGAACATGGTCTGAAAAGTCAAACTGGATTTTGTTTTTAATTTTTGGCTGGTCTTTCAAAGATATTTCTCATTCCTTCCTTATGTAAATACCCATATCCAATTATTAATTAAATTCACTGGCCAGCCTTTTTAATATTGTTCATGTATATGGTGACAGAATTTCACAATCCCCACTCCACCTAAAACACAATGTCCCCACCTGGGTGCACTGCTCACAATTGCAGGAAAAATAATTAAATGATTTTCAGAGAGAAGACTCTACTCAGCTGGATTTCTTATCTACTACAAAGTGTTTTTTTTTCATGAGTAAAGTCTGTCAGCCTCTACAAATATATTGTCATCCTGTCCATAATAAAGCTATTTTATCATTTGGGCTTGTTGGCTGTGTTTTGTTTTCAATGTCATGGCTGAAACGTAATGTGTGTGTTATTATCCTTGCACCGAGGTAATTGCCCTTCCCATGATTTAATGATAGAAGTTTATTTACCAATCTTTTCTCTCTGGTGCATCCCAAAGTGATGAGATTGCAAATCTGGCTGAGCAAGGTGACTTCAATGTCCAACATGCCCAAGATAGAGTTGGAGCTGTTGCTCAGGCATGAGTCTGTAATGGAAAGTTACCTATGATTCTGTACCAATAGTGCAATCAAGATTTCACATCTATATGGTAGCCAAGTATATCACACTTGTGATCTAAATTAAGGACAAGGTTGCTTGGAAAACTAGTTTGAAACTGATAGAAAAAGTCTGCTTGAGTGAGAGGTATGGTAGGCTCTCTGATTTAGAAACAAAGTATTAATTACTTGAGTTTTAATGAATGGGGATTGTTTAAGGAAGAGATTGTAGTTCATGCACTGGCCAATATGTAGAAAACAGTGAGATCTGCAAATGGATGGAAATTACTGTCACTTCACAGTATATGCAGCGAGGAGCAAATTGTGAATAGGGAGGCAAAGTGCACAGGCCAGGGGAAGCTTTGAATCAAAAGTTCAAACCAGTTTACATAAAATCTAAACGGTGACAGAAGTCAATATCTGAAAATTTGAAATGCATATTTGCAGCATTTCTCCCCCTGAAAGTTGTCCCTCAACACTCAAAATAATATTTGAGAAGATTGAATGTAATCTGCATGCGTAGTTTCAATATGCTAATATGTTAATTGCTTGCCATCTGCATCATATGTGAAACTCTTCAGGCATGAGACATTGAAGTAAAAAAAGTAGGTGAAGATTTGTGGGTCTTTGTCAAAGTGTTTTAGACAATAAGATGGTTTTTTTTCAAGGGAAGGAATTGGTGTGTTCTAGTCTCCTTTATGACTGTCCACTTGGTGAAAAATCATCATGTATTGAGAGGGGGGAATAAATGAAACAAATGGATTTTTATGACAATAGAGAATGGTTTCAATAAGAGTTACAGGCTAGGTTTTTGTTAATTCCAGATTTTAGTTAAATTTAAATTTTACCATCTTCCATGGTGTGATTTGAGTTGATTTCCCCAGAAAATTAGCTTGAGGTTCTGAATTAATCACTAGCCACCACTTCCCTATTGACATGGATCTTGTGCTGAAGTCCTTTAAGTGGGTCTTGATCCTGCAACCTTCTCACTTATGTAAGAGTACTACCAGTTGAGCAGGGTAGGATGAAGAGAATGTGATTCATGGGACTCTGGCAGCTGCACAGTGGAAAGAGAGGTATTTCATTGCTCAGTGCCATAGGACCTGCACTTGGCTGAGATCTTCAAGGGATAGAATCACAATGGATGGAGATGAGGAATAACGAAAAGCCCGATAACACCCATACTAAAAACTATATCTTTGGATGTAGAAATAATCCAGATATATTAGGAATTTTTAACCGTATATGCAATCATTGAGGAGAACTTTAATCTTTCTTAGAGACTGGAACAAGTCTAAATAGCAAAGTTGGATTGGAGGACAAGTTCGTGGAATGCACCCATGACAGTTTCTCAGAACAATACAGAATGTGAAATACAACGAAGAATTACCAAAACGGTTGAGGGAACAATTAATACAAGAGAAATTTGGCCAAAAACATAAAAGTAGATATGAAGAGTTTCTTTATGTATTTTTTTAAGGAGAGTTAACAAAGTAAGCATTGGTCCTAGAAAGTGACTCCGGTGAATTAATAATGGAAAAGAAAGATGGTAGCTGAATTGTTCAGACGTTTTACAACAGTCTTGTTAGCCCTGCTGCCTCACAGTGCCAGAGACCCGGGTTCAATTCCTGCCTCAGACTGTGTGGAGTTTGCACATTCTCTCCGTGTCTGCGTGGGTTTCCTCCCACAGTCCAAAAACGTGCAGGTTAGGCGAATTGGCCGTACTAAATTGCCCATAGTGTTAGTAAAAGGGTTAAATGGAGGGGAATGGGTCTGGGTGGGTTGCACTTCGATGGGTTGGTGTGGACTTGTTGGGCCAAAGGGCTTGTTTCCACACTAAGTAATCTAATCATTATAGAGGAAATAAGTAACATTGGAGAGCAACAATAAATCAGTAGATGGAAGAGAAGGGGAAATCGCAATCACCAGAGAAGTGGTACTGAATAAATTTGTTGGGGCTGTGGGCTAGAATCTGACCATTCTGGATTGGACTTCATCCTAGGGTCTTAAACAAGGTAGCAAGTGATATAGTTGATGAATTGGTTTTATTTCATCAGGGAAGAATCCATTAAATCAGAAGGTAATAATAAATGTAACACCCTCATTCTAAAAGGAAGACAAAGCAGGAAACTATAGCCATTTAGCATAACATCTATCATGGGCAAACTATTAGAAGTTCTTATTTGATAAGATGTAGCAGGCACTTGGTAGGATAATCAGTCAGAATCAACATCGTTTTGTGAAAGGGAAATTGTCTTTGACCAATCTATTGGATTTCTTTAAGGAGGTAATACATGCTATGGATAAAAATGAACCGGTGGATGTACTGTACTTACATTTCCAAAAGACATTTGATAAAGTACCACAACAAACATTATTGCTGAAAGTAAAAGCTCCTGATGTAGTGATAAGTGTATTGGCATGCATTGAAGATTGGCTAACAGGAAGCATAGGCATAAATGGGCCTTTTACAGGTTTATATGATATAATAAGTATTGTGCCATAAATATCAATCCTGGGACCTCAAGTGTTTAACATTGATATAAATGACAAGCATGAAGGAACAGGACATATGGTTACCAAATTTGCTGAGATTGCAAAGTTAGATTGGAAAGTAAGTCGTGAAGAGAACATGGAGGTCAAGTTGGTGTTGTCTTTGTGTTCTTATTGCCTGTCACACTTATTCTCTTGCTGTTGATGTGTGCAGATGATGATACCAGTATTCTGAATTCTCCACCCTCTGTGCCGGCCTTGCAGACATCGTGGAGCAGTACTGCTCTAGGTAACTTTATCCTGTAGTTTTTATTCCAGACTCTGCCCTTCCTACTGCCCATTTTTGGTGTTGTGTGAAGTCAGCACCATTGCCTACAAAATATTGCATGTTTATGGCATTCTCATTCTTGTCTCTGGAAGAGATGTTGCCAAAGAGAATGCGCCAGCTCAATGATGACTGCTAGTACACTTGCTGAGCGTTAATTTTACATTAGGCAGGTTAGCCCTGATTAGTTGAGGCATTTCCCTGAGAATTGAACCACAGGATGGCTATCACCAATTTTGTTGAGTTGAAACAGGCATAGTGTATGTACGTGTTACTTATATCTGATACGTGTAGGGCCATGTGATTTAATATATGTAACTTCTAGTAATCACAAGTGTACCACAATGTGAGCCTGACTGACTATCCTAAATTCTTCGAGGAGAAAGTGAGGACTGCAGATGCTAGAGATGAGAGCTGACAATGTGTTGCTGGAAAATGACAAGCATGAAGGAACAGGACCAACCAACCACCCCATGGCTCAATACTTCAACTCCCCCTCCCACTCCACCAAGGACATGCAGGTCCTTGGACTCCTCCATCGCCAGACCATAGCAACACGACGGTTGGAGGAAGACTGCCTCATCTTCCAGCTAGGAACCCTCCAACCACAAGGGATGAACTCAGATTTCTCCAGTTTCTTCATTTCCCCTCCCCCCACCTTGTCTCAGTCAAATCCCTCGAACTCAGCACCGCCTTCCTACCCCTCCCCCAAGTTCCTCCTCCCTACCTTTTATCTTAGCCTGCTGGACACACTTTCCTCATTCCTGAAGAAGGGCTTACACCTGAAACGTCGATTCTCTTGTGACTATCCTAAATTGGTTAGGCGAAAGTGAGGACTGCAGATGCTGGAGATTAGAGTCGGGAATGTGGAGCTGGAAAAGCACAGCACGTCAGGCAGCATCCAAGGAGCAGGAGAATCAATGTTTTGTGCAAAAGCCCTTCATCAGGATTCTTCTGCTCCTCAGATGCTGCCTGACCTGCTGTGCTTTTCCAGTACCATACTCTCAATCCTAAATTGGTTGTCAACATAATTCTTCTCACCCTCCAGGTTACTCTGCAAATGTTATCTAATCATGGAATCACGTCTAATATTGGACACTTTTGAGTTTTGTAAGCACAGTCTTGCTGAACATGGTCAGTACCTTGCTTCTTGTGAACTGCCAAAAGAATGTATTGTTTTGATACAATCTACTAGTCTTTGGGGTCACAGCCTACATGTCCAGCATTACATTGCACTGAAATTCCCTACCATGTTATTCATTTGTGTGATAGGCAGAACATCAGTCAGAGCGAACTTCCACCAGTGAGTGCTATTTTGTCATAGAGCACCAATATTCTTTTCCTTTACATTGGTATTCTAGTGAACTGCCATCAATCAGCACTATTGTCATCGAGCATAAATATTCTTTTCCCTTACATTAGTATTTCTCGTGAATTGTCCTGATGAGTGCAAGATAGAAAGCTTCAACAAATTGTTTTTTTTGGCGGAGGGGGTGAGGGCAGTACTCCAAATTCTGTAGATTGGTTTACTTTTTGGGCAAATACTAATGTATTCTTCAAGTTTGTCAGCCTCCATGGGAATGGGATAATTTGGTTATGAAATCATGATCAAACTTACTGAATTTTGGTCAATCACTTAGGATGACCCTTGCATTATGATTTCTCAGGAGTTTTATTTAATCTTCAAGGAGAGACTCACTGTAGAATGGCATTTGCTACAAAATACAAGCTAACAGTTAAATGAAACATCACAAAGTAACTCTGATTAATTGACTTTAGTTATTTTAAGACATTGTTGGACCCAAATATGTAAGCATGTTAGTTTAATTGAAATGCCCAGTATATGAAAATCATTCAAGTGACATAGTATGAACATTTTATAGTTTGGATTTTCTATTTTTCATCCTAGTTGAGTGAATGTGCATCATTTTTCTTTTGATATTTATATTTTCTGCTTGTCTTCATTCCTGTGAGGTTATTACAGTACCATTTAAAACGAATATTTAGCAACATTTGCTTACTTAATCTCCATGAAGATAATGGATGTGACACAACTTGATAAATCCGAGTCCAAGACTAAAGGGCATAGGTTTAAGGTGAGAGGGGAAAGATTTAAAAAGAACCTGAGGGGAAACTTTTCACGCAGAGGGTGGTGCATGTATGGAACGAGCTGCCTGAGGAAGTGGTGGAGGCTGATACAGTTACCACATTTAAAAGGCATCTGGATGGGTATATGCATAGGAAGGGTTTGGAGGGATATGGGCCAAGTGCTGACAAATGGAACTGTTAGATTGGGTTGTCTAGTTGGCACAGATGAATTAAACAGAAGGGTCTGTTTCTGTGCTGTACAACTCTATGACAAGGTTTAGTGAGGTGGGCAAAGATCTGTCAAATGGAGTATAATATGAGTGTGAATTTTTTTTTCCCACTTTGGCATGAAGAGAAAACATTATGAAAATGATGAGAGACTGTAGAGCTCTGAGAGAGGAATCTGGGTGTTCTAGTGTACTAGTGGCTAAATGTTTGTATGTGGGTTCAAAAAGTAATTAGGAATGCCAATAGAATGTCATGAATTATCATGCAGGGAATTGAATAGAGAAGTAGGAAAACTGCTTCAGTTACATGCAGCGCTGATGAGACCATATCTGGAATGCTATGTATAATATTAGTCACCTTATTTAAGGAAGGATGAAAACATATTGGAAGCAGTTCAGAGAAGGCTTACTACCAGAACCTGGAATTAGTGTGCTATCTCATGAAGAAAGTAGGATAGGTTTATATCTGCAGGATTTTGAAAGGGTTTGGGGGCAACTTGATTGAAACATAAGATCCTGAGGAGAATTGACAAGGTGGAGGTGGAGATGTGTCCTCTTCTGGGAGAATCTATAACTAGGAGTGACCTTTAAAAATGAGAGGTCAGCCACTTAAAGCGCAGCTGAAGTGAAATTCTGAGAGTCAAGAGTCTTTAAATTTCTGAAAAAGGTGATGGAAGCCATGTCATTGAATATTTTTAAATGTGAATGAAGTAAGTAAGGGTATTCAGTAATCATCCAAGAGAACATAATACATATCAAAGAGAATACTCCATAATTGAGAAGGAAATGTTAAATCTTGGTAGATATCCAATAGTTTGAATAGATTTTCAAATAATCAAGGAGAAACATTAATTTAAATTGATCATAATCCACTGGTCTTTTTGAAGAAGCTTTGTACAAAGAGTTCTTCTTTTGTTTTGCTTGAGTTTGATGTTGCAACCCCAATAGAGCTTGTTCCCGTGAAAAACAATGCAATTTCTACTGTTTCTTTCAAGAGTTTAAAGAAGGGCAATAATAATGAAGGCAGACTTGAGTTATGATAATTCTATAATGTTAGAATCCTGCTGGTCACAATTTTCAATCATTTATTTTTGCTTTAGAATTAATTGATATTCACGCATTGCAAACATGAAAAAGTTACTGTATAGTAAAGCTGTATTTTGCCCAAGGGGAGACAAGTGTGCTGGAATCCACAGTTTCAAAGCTTGTATTTCGGAGATAGACCCTCATTGAAAAGGGGAATCAAAAATAGAAATGGACCTTTGCAGTTTCTATTCCCACTACCACTCCCGCTCCTATTCCCATTCCCACCCTGTCCCTGTACACACCTTGGAAAATGAAGAATTGGATATTTGAATGTTCAAAGAATGTGGGAGTCAAACAGCTTGCATCTGTGTACAATTTTAAGGTAATTCCAAAATCTAGTCAGACAAAATTTGGCATCAATTCACAAAGATTAAAAATTTACCAAAACAATGCTTTTAAGAATGTAGGATAAGTAAAAAGCTTTGAGAAGGGAATTTCAGAGTTTGGGTCTAGGCAGTTTCCAGATATGTTTATAAGAGCACAAGGGTCATCATGAACAACAACAGAGCACAGCCCATCATTTTGAATGCCTGTGACTTTTATTTATTTATGGATATGGAATTAAACGTTGTAATTACACTGAAGCCCAGACTCATCAGAAAGCACCTTTTAGAATCCATTCTAAGCACTGGACTTTGATTGTTACTTTTCAGATATTAAATATTTGGTTTTAGTTAATAGACCAGCTGTATACATATCACACACAATTGCTCTTATATTGCAACTTCAAATGAGTATTTAAGCCAGAAGAACTCACTATGTCAATCACTATGCATGGATATGTCTTAAATATTACCCCAATGTAAATAATTCTGATGTAGGAAGATGCAGTGATTTCATGCTTGGGATGCAGTTGACTCTGGTCAAGCAAGATTTGGAAACCAGACTGAGCAAGACTAACAGGTTCCTTTCCTTCTGCGGTATGTCAGTGGACCAGGGAGCTTTGAACAAAAATGTTGTAGTTCTCAGTCATTTCACCACCAAACCCACGCCTCAAACCCCACTGCCCCTCCAACTGTTACTCACAGCAACCAGATGTTATTCAATTCAGTTTTTACTCATTTGTGCTCGCAAGTCCAATGCCATAACCACCAACTTAATAAAGCAATTGGCTCTACTGGAAATAAGATCCACAAAGGAGGAGGGGTTAGAAGGTTGGGTGAGCAAATTTACGGATGATACGAAAGTCGGAGGAGTTGTAGACAGTGAGGAAGGATGTGGCAGGTTACAGTGGGATATAGATAAGCTGCAGAGCTGGGCAGAAAGGTGGCAAATGGAGTTCAATGTAGCTAAGTGTGAGGTGATTCACTTTGGTATGAGTAACAAAAAGATGGGGTACTGGGCTAATGGTCGGATACTTGGTAGTGTGGATGAGCAGAGGGACCTTGGTGTCCATGTACACAGATCTTTGAAAGTTGCCACCCAGGTAAATAGTGCGGTGAAGAAGGCATATGGCGTACTGGCTTTTATTGGTAGAGGAATGGAGTTC
>NC_057712.1:40195587-40214101 GCF_004010195.1 Chiloscyllium plagiosum
TTACTCAGCGAGTCGTTTGTTCATGGAATGCCCTGCCAGTAGCAGTGGTGGACTCTCCCTATTATGGGTACTTAAGCGGGCATTGGATAGGCATATGGAGGATAGTGGGCTAGTGTAGGTTAGGTGGGCTTGGATCGGCGCAACATCGAGGGCCGAAGGGCCTGTACTGCGCTGTATTCTTCTATGTTCTAAAGGCTGCTCACCTTCCCATACCACAACAGCCTGTAAAATGTGACTAATTCAGCCACGGTGCCTTGCAGACAAATGCCACAGGGACCTTTGCTGAGCCTGATCCTGACTCTGTTCCAACAGCCATGTCTGGTAAAAGGCTTGCTGAATGGTTTTAGAATTGTGGTGGATTTTACCCATGCCTGCTACCAGTGTCAAAACACAGATAAAGCGAGGCTTTTAAAATAAAACACAGAACTGTGGGATGCTGGAGACCTGAAAACAAAAACAGGATTTACTGGCAGAACTGCCAGTTCTGAAGTAGTCACTTGGCTCAAAATATTAACTCTGCTTTCTTCCTGCAGATACTGCCAGAGCTGCTAAATTTCACCAGCAATTTCTGTTTTTGTTTCAAAGAGAAGACTTATTGCATTTGCTGTTCATGAGGTTATACTGTACATCTCAATAATAGTCATCACAGTTCACTTGCAGCACTGAAGAAAGCTATTTGCCCTATTGTGCCTAAGCTGATTTTGGGGAGTTAGGGTGTCAGGGAAGCACATCTGAGATTGTGAATCTGGGATATCTGGCATTTCAATCCTAGTGTCTATCAAAACTGAAACCATACATCTGGACTAAGTAAGCTGTTGTTGTAGAGTACTTTGAGACATCTTCAGCATAAGGTGAGGGTCTGTCTGAATTCATGCTCCCTTCCAACCCTGTAAACAAGGCCATTTGCATCACTTCAGCACAGGCTGAGGACTGAGAGTGGGCACTTGCTGACACGTGATTCTGAAGTTTAATGGTGGGATTACTAAGCAAACAATTTCTTGATCCTTTTCTAAAGTACATGGTGAACAGTATTTTTCCTAAGAAAATGGAAGACAGACAATGTGTTAGAAATTATCCAAATGAATGGCTACTGGGCAAGAACAGGAAGTTCCAGAATCTCAGATCCCAAAATTCCAAACTGCATTAAAGCTAGATCGGAAAAAAGTTTTAGCATCTTTCCTAACCTCAGGAATCCCAAAAAGCTTGAAGTTCTTTTGAAGAGTTTTGCCTCCTACAGTTGTAATGTAGGAAATGTGGCAGCCATTTTGTGTACAGCAAGCTCTCAGAAACAATAAGATAATGACCACAGATGTTCCACCCCAATCCTCATCTGGTTTAGATGAAGGACATTTTGTACCATTCTCTTATATAAGTGGCAGAGGCTGGCAGGTAAGGATGGTCAGTGGATTTTCTGGATATTCACTTCACATAAAGGAGGAACAGTTCGGGGATGGTGGGGTGATTTCCCAGACTGGCCCATAAATTCTGCCCCTGCTCTGTGAACAACACTGAAGAGTTAGAGTGTCCTTTTGAGGATCCCCAAATAATGTCAACTGTCCCCGCACTCCCCACATTTCCCCCCCCCCCCCCCGCCACTGTCCAACAACTTCCTCCCCCCAAACCTCACCCTCGACCAAGGACAGATTTGATTATCTCTTCTCAAAGCAGTAGATTTCCTTACAGTCATTTTGTTGTTATTCTCCTGGTACAGGTATACTTGTCTTCTTGCTCCTAATAATAAGTCTAAGGAAGGAGAAAGATGCTTGTGGGTACTGTTGAATTCATCATCACCCATCTCCATGATTTGGGAGGATAACCTTGGGAAACTACTCTACAAGGGGTTGGGACCCCTCCAGGGAAATTCAGGACTGTTGCAAGGAATTAAACGGGCAGCGAGAACAGTAAGTGCAGAGGGATCAGTAACTGCATGCCATCAGAGCTTCATATCTAACTGCCTCTAAAGTTTGGTGTCTGCATGAAAATAAGGAACCAAGTCTGTCCCTTTCACTGGGTAGATTGAAGCTTGCCTTTTAAACAGTTTATGTTGAGCAGTGCCTACAGTCTCTCCATCTGTTAGGGGGAGAGGTGGAGTTTTCTCAGTTACGAGGCTGAGAATTGAATTCTTGACAGATATTGTGCACAATCCGGGAAACGAATTGAAATAAGTTGTCAAACTCATCAACAAAGAAGGAATGGTCCTTCTTGGGGTCTGATGCAATGTACTCCAGCTCATCCATCGCTGCCCAGGCAATGCCTACAGCATATGCAATCACACCTGCAAACAAAAAACAAGTAATCAGACTTCTTACATCGAATTATAGCACAGAAACACAGAGCTCCATGCCAGTATCTGTCCTTGATTTGAGCCAATTTAATTCATCTCCCCCTATCACTATATCTTTCTATTCCTTTCTCCTTCAACTGCTTATCACATGCCCCCTGCAAGACATTAAAATTCTTTGTGCCTCTACATTCCCATCACTCTCCAGCTGAAGAATTTACCCCTCAATTTCTTCTTGAATTTATTAGTGACAAGCCTATATTTACGATTTCTGCTTTTCGAAACCTCCACAAGTGGAGATATTTTCCTGGAGTTGACCCAATCAATGGCTCCACTATTTTAAAACCTTCTATTAGGACTAGTGACTTCCACCCAAAATGTTAAAAGGAACAGATAAAGTTGAAACCGAAAAATCATTCCTGCTGTTCAGGAAAGTTTGAGATCGTGATCGGTGTCTGAAGACGTGAACCAAACTATTCAGCAGTAGTTAATCATGGAACTACCTCTCTCCACCCAACATCAGCAGGGATTGAGGTGATATGATTGAGCCCATCAGGGTCAACCTGTCCAGATTGATTGGGCCTGTCACTCAGAAGATTTATGAAGATAATGCCAGGGTTGAGAGTTCGGATCACAGGAACTGTCCCTTTAGCCCCTCAGGTCTGAACTACCATTCAGTAAGATCCATGTCTGAGCTTCATATGTGCTGAGTATCCCTTGATATCTGTGGATAACAAAGACCCATCATCTCAGATTTAACATTTCCAGTTGGATTAGCAATGATTCCCATTTTCAAAGCAAGTTCCAAGCATTTAGCACCTTTCTGTGGAGAGAGGTAGTTCCATGATTAACTACTGCTGAATAGTTTGGTTCACGTCTTCAGACACCGATCACGATCTCAAACTTTCCTGAACAGCAGGAATGATTTTTCGGTTTCAACTTTATCTGTTCCTTTTAACATTTTGAGAATTTCTAACAACTCACCCCTTAATCATCTAAATTCCTGGGAATAGCACTGTATTTTATGTAATTTCTCTAAGGAATTTATCCCTTGGAGTTCAGGTATCACTCTGGTGAATCTATGTTGTAATCCCTCAATGCTGACATACTCTTCCTAAGATGTGGTACCCAGAACTGCTTGAGTATTCCAGGTTAGGCCTATCTTAGAATTTAAACTTTAGGTTTTTGAGTCCCATAAATATAAAGGTCAGTGTTAATTAAGTTTCAGATTATTCTATATGTTTTGTGACATTTTTATCATTTATGTGCATGCACCTTCCAAACCTCACTGAGGTTTCAATGGCTAACACTCCCACCCTTATTGGCCGTAAAATAAATGACCTCATATTTTCTTACATCGAAAACCATTCACCAGAATTTTGGCCATTCACTTAATCTATCAATGTCTCTGTAATTAAGTTTCATCTACAGTGCTTGAAACAATATTCATCTTCAAGTTATCAAAACAAAATACTGTAGATGCTGGAGATCAGAAATAAAACCAAAGGGCTGGAGAAACTCAGCATCTGTGGAGAGTTAATGCTTCAAGACCAATGACTCTTTGTCAGAAAAAATCTTTGTGATATTGGTGAATGTTTATAGGTAAAGGAATAAAAGTATAACATATATTGTTAATAAATACTGTGAATAATTCAAACACCTCTACTCCCATTCTGTCAATAAGAGCTACCTGCCTATTATTCCTACTTCCTGTCTCCTGCCTTTGACCAACTTTCTGAACAAGTTAAAAGTTTACCTTCAAATCCATGAGCTTCTAGTTTAACTAACAATCTCATGAGGCACTTTATCAAACGCCTTCTGAAAATCCATAAAACTAACAGCCATGGACAGTCCCCTTTCCACATCTACAGTCAGCTCTTCGCAAAATTCAATCAGGCGTTTCAGGCAGAGCCTGCCCCTTACTAGGCCGTGCTGGTTTCCTCTGGTTGGGTGAATATTCCCGTCACCTGTTCTATAATTGGAGATTCCAGCAGGGGCTTGGTGTTTAGGTGTCACCGGGATCTACGTCAGGGAGTGTTTGCCTTTTTAATGCATAAACTGGTCCTGCATTCCTCTATCTGAGCTGTTAACAGATTTGCACAGCTTACTGTGGACAATCTATCTCATCCCATTGTAGTCAGCCTTCCCCAAAGCTAGAATCCTAGTAGACATTAGTAGTTATGTGCAGAAATTGGGATTAGTCACAGATTAAATAGGTTAAGAGAGATTTAATAAATTATACAGAGTTATAAAACAGTTTTGGGTGAGTAAATGCAGAGTAACTGTTTCCACGGCTGGAGGGTCAGTAATCAGAGGAGACAGGGTCAAGGGACTTAGCAAAAGAATGAGAGATAACATGAGGAAAATTGTTTTGATGCAGTGAATTGTTACTGTAGAGAAAGCAGAATCTCAAAGGGTGGTGCAGGAAACTCGATAATAACTTTCCAAAGACAATTGGACAAAAACTAGAAAAGGGAGTGTTTATAATTGTTCAGATCTGATTATGTGTTCTCTCTCCCAAATACCAGTACAGTATCAGTCTGAGCCCTGTCCCCAGTACAGTGTCATCTGGAGCCCCTGTCCCCAGTACAGTGTCACTGTGAGCTCTGTCCCCAGTGCAGTGTCACTGGGAGCCCTGTCCCCTGTACAGTGTCACTCTGAGCTCTGACTCCTGTACAGAGTCACTGAGAGCGCTGTCCCCAGTGCAGTGTCACTGGGAGCCCAGTCCCCAGTACAGTGTCACTCTGAGCTCTGTCCCCAGTACAGTATCACACTGAGCTCTGTTCCCTGTACAGTGTCACTCTGAGCTCTGTCTCCTGTACAGTGTCACTGAGAGCGCTGTCGCCTGTATAGTGTCACTGGGAGCCCTCTCCCCAGTGCAGTATCACTCTGAGCCCAGTCCCCAGTACAGTGTCATTCTGAGCTCTGTCCGAAGTACAGTGTCACACTGAGCTCTATGCCCTGTACTGTGTCACTGGGAGCCTTGTGCCCTGTACACCCTCACTCTGAGCTCTGTCCCCAGTACAGTGTCACTCTGAGCCCAGTCCCAATACAGTGTCACACTGAGCTCTATGCCCTGTACAGTGTCACGGGGAACCCTGTCCCCAGTACAGTGTCATTGGGAGCCCTGTCCCCAGTACAGTATCACTCTGAGCTCTGTCCCTTGTACAGTGTCACTGGGAGCCCTGTCCCCTGTACAGTGTCACTCTGAGCCCAGTCCCCAGTACAGTGTCACACTGAGCTTATGCCCTGTGCAGTGTCACTGGGAGCCCTGTGCCCTGTACAGTGTCACTCTGAGCTCTGTTCCCAGTACAGTGTCACACTGAGCTCTATGCCCCGTACTGTGTCTCTGGGAGCCTTGTGCCCTGTACAGCCTCACTCTGAGCTCTGTCCCCAGTACAGTGTCACTCTGAGCCCAGTCCCCAGTACAGTGTCACACTGAGCTCTATGCCCTGTACAGTGTCACGGGGAGCCCTGACCCATGTACAGTCTCACTCTGAGCTCTGTTCCATGTACAGTGTCATTCTGAGCTCTGACCCTCGCCCTTACCGTTGCTGTGAGCCGCACGTGCTGGTTCCCGCACATCATCATAAGACCGTCCATCAGTGATGACAATCATGAGTTTCCTTTTGTTGGGTTTGGAATTGCTGAATAGATGCTTTAATGCATAGCTGACAGCTTCTCCTGTACTGGTGCCACCGCTCCAGTACCTGATGTCCTTGATGGCAGTGGTTAGGGCCTCTTTGGCGCTGTGCTTGTCGAAGCCAAACTCGAGTCTCTGCTCGTAAGTGTACTGCACCACTCCTACCCGTGTCGCTGTGTCAGAAATCTCAAACTCCCGGCTAATGTTGGCCACAAACTGCAGGACAGTGCGGAAGTTGCCGGTGCCCACACTGCTCGAACCGTCCACTACAAAGCCAATGTCAGCCGAGTTGAGGCAGGTCTTGCTGCAGGCCAGCAGTTCGGTATCACATACCCGTTTTACCAATGGGCCCACCGCCTGGTACAGCCTAAACCAGCTGGGCACATTGATGGAGAAGTAGCCATTTGTCCTGCACACAGCCTGGAAAGGATAAGAGAGAGATGTGTAAACTGTATTCCCCTGCATCCTTCACTGCTTTATTCCGATTTTAATCTGCCTTTCTATGTCTCATTGTAATTTCCTGCTCCTATTCTGCGTCAAAACCTAATTAATTGATTAATTGATGTTGGGGCAAGTGGGAGTGAGAAAGACAGCTACGTTGAGAAAGGAAAAGTGAGTGGGGGCAGACAGAAACAGGGTAGCAGAGAAAGAAGCAGACGCAGAGAGTCAGAAGGAGAAAAGATCAGTGAAACGTAGAGGGGCAATGTCAGTGTGGAAGGCAAGCAGACAGAAAGAGGAGGTCATAGTTACCAGGCAGAGAAGGAGGAGACAGTTTGGTTTGTGTTTATGTGGAAATGTCCAGTACCAGTAGTTGATCTCCATGTGGAACATACTATTTCAGTATAGCCCTGTTGAACCTGCAAAGTCCTCCTCACTAACATTTAGGGGCTAGTGCCAAACGTAGGAGAGCTATCTCACAGACTAGTCACGTAACAGCCTGACAGAGTCATGCACATGGAATCATACCTTACCTACAATGTCCCAGACACTACCTTCACCATCCCTGGATATGTCCTGTCCCACTGGCAGGACTGACCCAGCAAAGTTGATGCACAGTAGTATAGAGTCAGGAGGGAGTTGATCAGGGAGTCCTCAGCATTGACTCTGGGCCTCATAAAATCTCATGGCTTCAGGTTAAACATTGGCAGGTGATGGACAATTAAACAACTCATTGGAGGAAGAGATTCCACTAATGATGGAAGAGTACTTTAGTGCAAAAGATAAGGCTGAAGCATTCACAGCAATCTTCAGCCACTGTTGCCAAGTGGACAATCCATCTCAGCCTCCTCCAGTGGACCCCAACAATACATATACCGGTCTTCAGACAATTCGATTCACTCCATCTGATATCAAGAAATGGTTGGGAGTACTGGATAATGTAAAGGCTATGGATCCTGATAACATTGTGGCAATAGTACTGAAGACCTGTGCTCCAGAACTTTCCACTCCCCTAAGCTGTTCCAGTACGGTTACAACACTGGTATCTACACAACTATGTGGAAATTTACCCAGGTATGTCCTGTACAGAAAAAAAACAGGATAAATCCAACCTGGCCAATTACTGTCCTCTCAGTCTATTCTCGATCATCAGTGAAGTGATGGAAGGTTATCTCAACTGCGCTATCAAGCAGCACCTGCTCAGCAACAACCTGCTCAGTGTTGCCCAGTTTGGGTTCCATCAGGGCCACTCAGCTCCTGACCTCATTACAGCCTTGGTTCAAATATGGATAAAAGAGCTGAATTCCAGAGGGTAGAGGATAGTGACGGCCCTTGACGTCACGGCCATATTTGACCAAGTGTGGCATCAAGGAGCCCTAGCAAAGTGGAATTAATGGGTATCGGGGGCTGGAGTATTGTGCTGGAGTACAATTCTGCTGCTGTTGATGGCCTACAGCACCTCATGGATACCCAGTCTTAAGTTGCTAGTTCTGTTCAAAGACTGTCCCATTTAGCACGGTGGTAATGCCACATAACAAGACAACAGGACTTTGTCTCCAATATGTGGTGGTCACTCCCATAAATATGGTCTGGCCAAACACAGCAGATAGATTGGTCAGCAGGAAGTGGAGTATGATTTTCCCCCAGGTTGGTTTCCTCACCACCTGCCACAGACTCAGTCTAGCAGCTATTGCCACCAAGAGTATATTTTACACCCTTGCCACCCTCAGTGCTTCCTCCAAGTGGAGGAACTGATTCTTTTAGAAAAATGGAGCAGATTGAAGATAACCAGGATTGGCTGCCTAATGCCACGTCAAACTTTAATCATTATCTGAAGAGGATGGGGAAAGTTCATGTTTAATAATACTTTTTTGTGAGATAATTTATTTTGACACACGCCTCAGCGGTTAGCACTGCTGCCTCACAGCACTGGGGACCCAGGTTCGATTCCAGCCTCAGTGTGGAGTTTGCACATTCTCCCGGTATCTAAGTGGGTTCTCCGGTTTCTTCCCATAATGCAAAAGATGTACAGGTTAGGTGAATTGGCTATGCTAAATTGTCCAAAGTGTTCAGGGATGTGTAGGTTCGGTGCATTAGTCAGGGGTAAATATAGGATAATAGGGGAGGGGAATGGGGCTGAATGGATTACTTTTCGGAGGGTCAGTGTGGTCTTGTTGGGCCAAAATGGCCAGTTTCCACACTGAAGGGATTTTATGACTTGTAGAAGTTTGTGCGTGTCAGCTATGTTCAGGAGAGTCTTCCTCCACTCCAACACTTGTACCTGAAACGGTCTTCAGGCAGAGAGCAGGTACAGGGCGGCAAGTGGAGTCTATAAACTCTTCTCAAAGGGCGTTGTGTAGTGATTTGAAAAAGAGGAATATTCAAGTGGGAATGGGGGAAGAGAGGAGGAAAGTGAGGTTCAACACTTAACTCACTGCAGAAGCCAAACTGACAGATTCAGTTGGATGGTTTTGACACTTTTACAGCTCGACCACAGCCAACAGCATAGAGAAGACAATATTCACAGGTCTGGCCATTAATAGCACATGGGAACACTGATGTAGCTTTTGTGTACAGACCCACCAGCTTTGAGCTAAACCCTATGTTAATTATCAACTTTTGCGAGAACATTACAAGAAATAAATGCCAGGCACTTCACATCCCTAAATTGGAGGGCACACCAATTGACACGGATACCATTCCACCATGCTGTGGCTGGCCCACAATCACTGCATCCAGATCACATGACTTCACCTTGTCCACGAAGTCTCTCTCGACCAAGTCCTGCCTCTCGCTCTGGTCTGCACCTTCCACTGTGATGAAGAAGATGTTGATGCCGGACTCACGGGCGAGGCGGGCAGCTTCTTCCACCTTGTCCGTGGGCCACCCATCAACCAGGACCACCACCACATTGGGCGCTCCTCCACGATTCCCCTGCTGCTCGGAAAAGAAGTTCCCAAGGGTGTGACTGAGCGCTCTCCCTGCAAGAAGAAAGATTCCATACCTTCCAGTCAATCCTTCAGTTTGCACTGAGTCTTATATGATTCATAGTGGCCTGTGGCATCAATGATTATTGCACTGCATTGAAGCATGGAGAAAGTGAGGACTGCAGATGCTGGAGACCAGAGTTAAAAAATGTGATGCTGGAAAAACACAGCAGGCCAGGCAGCATCCGAGGAGCAGGAGAATCGACGTTTCGGGCATAATTCCTGAAGAAGGGCTTATGCCCGAAACGTCGATTCTCCTGATCCTCGGATGCTGCCTGGCCTGCTGTGTTTTTCCAGCATCACATTTTTCAACTGCATTGAAGCATGTCCTGGAACTTCAGCTGATCCAGTTAATTGTGATGTTAAACTTATGATGGAGGCTTAGCTTTGTGTCTCAAGAGGTTAAGGGAGGGCACTCGAAGGAGATGAAGGCAGATCCACCAACTGTGCTGCAAAGGGTTTCTCTCAAGCAGGCAAGAATCAAGGGGAGGAGAGGAGGGAAGTTTTCCACAAGAACAGAATGAAACAAGCAATCCTTCAATCAAATTTGAATGCATGTCCTTTTGAAATCTAGAGAGCTATCCATCAGGTTTTAAATAGTCAGTATTAAAACACAATCACAAGCATGGCTACTTTTAACAATCTCTTCAAGATGTTGCATAGAGCAGTTAAATACCTGAAAGACAAGCCCTGTCCAGCAGGATATAAAGAACTGTTCTCATGAGAATTAAACTTTGTCCACAGGTATCCTCCAAATGTTGCAGACAGTGTTGCGGCACGTGTTGCTAATGTGTCCTAACCAGTGACTCGGTGATATTGTTAACATCATGTAGTTAAATCAGTAATGTGCATTTACTTTTAAACTAAGCCCGACATCTTACAAGAGACCACGAGCATCTTGATGTATTGTAAGTAGCTTCCAAATGAAATCTGATCTAATCTTTTTAATTGAAGCCGAGTCAACCTTCTACTGAGTACATTGTGTAGGTATCCTTCCCCACTCGGTATCAGTGATGCAACTAATACCAATAAGCAGGACTACTGTCAGCGAATCGAGCCGCAGGATATTGGCAATACTGGTAACCAATGTTAAAACACCCAACTCCTGGGCTGGAGATCTGCTCTAAACTCACTGATACCACCTTTCTCCAACTGTTGGAAGGTGCAAGATTAGATATGTGAGCACACATTGGGAAGGGTATGGTACTTACCCACGTTGGAGACACCACCTCGCTGTGGAATCTTCTCAATGGCATTTTGAAGATCATCTGAGTTTCGGTAAGTCTGGAGGTTGAACTCCGTGCTAGCATTATTCCTGGAATGACAAAAAGTCAATTTTTTAGATTAGATTAGATTAGATTACAGTGTGGAAACAGGCCCTTCGGCCCAACAAGTCCACACCGACTAAGTCTGGAGGTTGAACTCCGTGCTAGCATTATTCCTGGAATGACAAAAAGTCAATGTTGTCCAATATCTGGCAAAATGAAGGGAGAGTCATGTGGATTTGTATAGCACCTATCATGATCTCAGAAAGTGCCAAAGTGCTCCTTTTCCCCTCCTGATTGTTTGCAATCTTCTCATATTGAGGAGAGATTTTGGTGCTACTCACCCAAACTGAACGATGCCAATCAATGGACCTGCTATTCCAATGTCAAGGGCTTGAGCAATCTTCATCAGGAAACTCTTCTGAATACGAAACCTCCGCCTTCCAATGCTCCAACTTCCATCCATCAGGAACGCAAGGTCAATCTTGCAATCTGCAATGGTGAAAACAGCAGTGCCTTATTCCTAAACCTGACAGCTGACCTAATACTGCACAGGAGAGGCTTCAAAGGTTGTGATAATGCTGGAAATACTCAGCAGATTGGTCAGCTTCTGTGGAGAGGGAGACAGAGTTAACATTTCAGTTCGGTGAGTTTTCATCAAAACTCAGGAGATCTTTTAGGGCATTGAAAACGGTTGATAATGGGAGAAGTTACTTTCTCAGGCATGGTGTTCCATAACCATAGGAGATGGTTGTTTTTAAAATCAATACCCCTGGAGCAGGTAGGACCTGACCCCAAGCTTCCTGGTCCTGAGCTAAGGACATGACCACAACAGCTATTAAACTGAGGGTTTAGCTAGACCATTTGGGGAAGTACTGCTGTAAACCAGCAATGCTCGACAAGCCGGATATGTTGTACCTGAACAGAACTGGAACGGGGAACCTTGTGGGGTGTTCTGTTAGTGCAGTGGGAAGAGCTTTAAATTGATTCCGCAGGAGTACAGGAAACAGGAAAGTGTATCAGGGAGGAATAGTAGGCTGCACAAAACCCTGGAAGAAAGTGAGGACAGCAGATGCTGGAGATCAGAGTCGAGAGTACGGTGCTGGAAAAGCACAGCAGGTCAGGCAGCATCCGAGGAGCAGGAGAATTGACATTTCGGGCATAAGCCCTTCATCAGGAATGCACAAAACCCTAGGAAAGACAGATATCATTAGGATAGAGAACAATAAGTTAATGGGGGAGTGGCAATCAAGTCTAAATCAAGTTTACACCAATCGATTGTAAATGCACAGAATATAGTAAGTAAGATTGGGGAGCTACAGGTCCATATCATCATCTGAGATTATAATGTTGTGACAATAATAGAAACCTGGCTTAAGTAAGTATGTTAAATATTCCTGGTTAGAAACTCTTCAGAAAAGTTAGGAGAGGAATCAAAAGTATGAGTGACATTTTTGGTTAAGTAGGGCATTATAGTGTGGCAGAGAGGATGTCCCAGAGGGTTCAAAGGCACAGTTGATTGGGCTAGAACTAAGCAACAGAAAGGGTACAGTTACATTGCTCGGTGTGGTCTATAGACCATCGACTAGTAAAAATGGTGTGGAGGAACAAATCTGCAGACAAAATACAGTGAGACACAAAGGTCAGACAGTAGCTACAATAGAGCACTTTAATTAGCCAAGCATGGACTAGGATTGTAGTGGAGTAAAAAGCAGTGAGGGGCAAGTGTTCCTAAGTTGTGTTCAGGACAATTTCCGACAGCTGCATGTGTCCAATCCAACAAAAAAGAAGACATTGCTAGGTCTAATTCTTGTGAATGAGGTAGACCAAGTTGGTCAAATAACTGTTGGAGAATATTTGGGGGATGGTGATAATTGCATCACAAAGCACAAAGGATAACCCAAAGTAAGAATAATAACTGGAAGCGAGCTGACTTCAATGGGCCAAGACAGAACGGAGCTGAATAGACTGAAACCGAAGGTTAGGGAAAATAAATTGTATCTGAAAATGGACCACCTCCAAAGAGGGGGGGTGGTTCAGTCACAATCAAGGTAGTTTCTCTCAAAAGGGAAAGTTAAAAGGTAGGAAAATACAAATCCAGAGCTCCCTGGACAACAAAAGGGATAAGGACTACAATAAAGAACAGTGAGAAATTGAGAACCATTAAGAGTACAAAAGTCTTTGGGGAACTGACTAATACAGATTGAGAGAAAAGACTAACAGCTACCATAACGGAATCCCAGAGTCTGCAATAGGCCCAAAAACAGTAAAATTGTGGCTAAAAATAAAGGTAGGGTCCAAAAGGTGGATTTACACGTGGAGTCAGGGGGCAAGGTTGAAATGTTAAATTAATACTTTGCCTTTCAAAAGAAGGAGATGCTGCCCAGGCCATAGTGACAGTGGGGGAACATCCGTCAATAAAAGGGTTCAGAATTGATAAGGAGCGATTTTGGATAGAGTATCGATTCTTCAAGTTGATAAGATACTGGGACCAGATGAGATGCATCCAAGGATATTGAGGGACGTGAGAGTGGAAAGTGCTGAGGAACTGGCTAAAATCTTTCAGACTTCCCTGGTTCCTGAGGTGCTGTTGGAGAACTACAAGCTTTCAAAAGGGATTGTAAGAGCAGCAATTACTGGGCAGCCAGTTTAACCTAAATGGTAGGCAAGCTTCTAGAAACAATTCTTTAGAAAATAATTAATAGTTATATGGGAAAACAAAGAGCCTGCACCTATCTCTAAAGGGAAAATACTGTCTGACTAACTTGCTGGTGTTATTGGAAAAAATAATAGAGTGTTGATGAGGTGTACATGGATTTCCAGGATGGGTTTAATACAGTGTCACATAATGGTCAATTGATTTTTTTTAGCTTGAGGAAGGTTTGTAGTGGAGTTCCCCAGAGTTTGGCTTGGTACCTTACCTTCCCTGATACACATTAATGATCTAGATCTCAATATGCAGGGGACAATTTCAAAGTTTGCAGATGATGTGAAACTTGGGAGAATTGTAAATTCTGAAGAGGAAAGTGTACAACTCCAAAAGGACATTGATAAGTTGCCGAAATGTGCTGATAGGTGGCAGATCAAGTTTAATACGAGGCAAGTCTGTGGTGATTCCTTTCAGTAGAAGAACATGAAGGTCCAGTATAAAATAAAGAGTGTGTGGAAGCAGAGAATCATACAGCTTGGAAACAGACACCTCAGTCCAACTCAACCATGTTCCCAAACTAAACTAGTCCCATTTGCCTGCATTTGGCCCATATCCCTCTAAATCTTTCCTATTCATGTACCTGTCCAAATGTCTTTTAAATGTTGTAATTGTACTTGCATCTACTACTTTCACTGGAAGTTCATTCCACATAAGAACACCCTCTGTGTGAAAAGTTGCCCCTCAGGTCCCTTTCAAATCTTTCTCCTCTTCTTAAAAATACTCCCTCTGGTTTTGAACTCCCCTATCCCAGGGAAAAGAAATTGGCTAATCACCAAATCTATGCCCCTTATGATTTTATAAACCTCTATAAGGTCACCCTTCAACCTCCTATGCTCCAGTGAAAAAAGTCTCAGCCTATCTTTATAACTCAAACCCTCCAGTCCTGGTAACATTCTTGTAAATCGTTTCTGCATCTTCTCAAATTTAATAATATCCTTCTTACAGCAGAGTGACCAGAACTGTACACAGTACACCAAAATGGCCTCACCAACATCCTGTACAACTGCAACATGACAGCCTATCCCCTACACCCAATGGTTTGAGCAATGAAGGTAAGTGTGCCTTCTTAACCACCCTGTCTACCTGTGATGCAACTTTCAAGGACCTATACACCTGAACCCCTAAGTCTCTCTGTTCTACAACACTACCCAGGGCCCTACTATTAACTCTGCAAGTCCTGCCCCTGTTCATCTTACCAAAATGCAACACCTCCCATTTATTCAAATAAAACTCCATCTACCACTCCTCAGCCCATTGGCCTAAATGATCAAGATCTCTTTGTAATCTTAGATAACCTTCTTCACTGTCTACTGTACGACCAATTTTGGTGTCATCCACAAACTTGCTAACCATGCTTCCTATATAATTCAAATCGATAACAAACGACAAACAACAGTAGACCCATTTACGGACCAAAGCTGATCTCAGGCTTCCAGACTGAAAACCAATCCTCCGACAGCACCTTTGACTCCTGCTGTCAAGCTAACATTATATCCAATTGGCAAGCTCTCCCTAAGTCCCATGTGACCTAACTTTACTAATTAATCCACCATGCAGAACCATGTCAAGGCTTTACTAAGTCCACATAGATAACTTGTATTACTCTGCCCTCATCTATCTTCATGGTCATATCCTCAAAAGACTTGGTTAAGTTTGTGAGACACGATTTCCCATGCACAAAGCCACACTGACTATCCTCAACTGTCCTTGCCTCTCCAAATGCATGTTAACCCTGTCTCTCAGAATCCCCTCCAACAACTCACCCATTGACATCAGATTCACCAATCAGCCACCCTTCAGTCTTTCATCACCTCACTCATGGTTGTAGATGATATAAATGTCTTTGCTATGGGCCTGTAATTTCTTCCCTAGCTTCCCACAATATCCTGGGATATACTTGATCAGGTCTCAGAGATTTATCTACTTTTATGTTTTTTTAGGATCACAAGCACCTTCTCTTGTGTAATGTAGTCTCTCTTCAATAATCACTATTTATTTCCCCAAGTTCCCCATCTTCCATGTCTTTCTACACAGTAAATACTGAGTCCTGGATGTATATGTACATAATTCACTATAGGTGGCAGGACAGGTCCAGTGAGCAGTTAATAAAGCAGACAGTATTCATCGGTTTTATTGATAGGGACACAGAGTACAGGAACAAACAGGTTTGTGCTTACATTTCTGAGCTGTACATTTTAGGATGGACATGAATGCATTGGAAAGAGTGTAGAAGGAGGCTAACAGAACAGTTCCAGGGTTATAGAGATAGGTTGGAGGCAATTTTCTTTGGAGAGGAGAAAGCTAAGGGGACATTTGTTTGGAACTTTCAAAGTCATGAGTGGATTGGATAGAATAGACAAGGAGAAACTGTTGCGTCTCATAAGAATTGATAACTAGAGGGCACAGATAAGGTCATTTTCGGAAGAAGCAAATGTGATGTGAGAAAAATGTTTTCTCAGACAGTGAGTATTTACGGTAAGGAATCCACTGTCTGAAAGTGTGGTGGAGGCAAGTTCAACTGAGGCATTCAAGAGGGGATTAGATAATTATTTAAGTACAATTTGTGGGGTAATGGGGAAAAGTCATGAAGCTATAATGTTCATTCAGAGAGATAGTGCAAACACAATGGGCTGATTGGTCTCTTCTGATATTTTGTTATTCTTTGCAGCATCTTGATAGAACTAAATGGTTAACTTGACCAATTCAAAGAATAATTCAGAGTCAACTTTGTTGATGTGAAACTGGAATTATGTACACGTCAGACCGATTGGCAAAAAGAGCAGCCAAATGTACAACAGGTTTAGCCAGAGGACTGAAGGGTATGGCAAAGGTTATAAATGACAATCTAATCAAAAAGCCTCTCATTTCCATGCTTCTATGGTTTGTTTTTTTCCCCTTCTGAAGGTTAATCTTTTAATTCCCAGAGACATCAAGATGATTCAGGACAGTCAGTTATTCTGCTGAATATACAGATTTTTACAGGTCTAACGCATTTCCCTGACACCCAGTATCTGGGAATGTTCTCCATCTACCTCCATATCTGGGTAGCTTTAAGTTGAGGCAATTTTGGATAGTGGGAAGATTCCATCTCCCTGTTCCTCCCCTGTCCTCATCTTCACTCCATCACCACCCCCAAACAAGCAGATCCAGCCACATAGTCTCCTGGGTCAAGTGAAAAACAGCAAATTCAGGGTCAATCAAGGAAAAGGAATTCTCTGGAAAAATCCTTCCAATCAAAAAACTCAAAACTAAAAGCAGAGAGCCCCATTTGCTCAGTTGTCACTTTTGCAACAAAAAAAATTGTATTTTCCTCAGTCTACCTTGGACAAGCTTTTTCGAGATGTCAATCACTCTTTAAAAGGCTTGGCAAGGGTTATAGGTAACATTATCAGAGGAAAACTTTTTTAAAAACACAATTTATGGGCTCATATTCTTGGAAGCGTTAAACTATTTTGCTTGGAAGTTGACAGGCTTATAGAAAATGGAGTCGTGAGTGTGGTGCTGGAAAGACACAGCAGGTCAGGCAGCATCCGAAGGAGCAGGAGAGTCGATGTTTTGGACATCAGCCCTACATCAGGAATGATTCATTCCTGATGTAGGGCTTACGGCCAAAATGTCGATTCTCCTGCTCCTCGGAAGTTGCCTGACCTGCTGTGTCTTTCCAGCACCACACTCTCGACTCTGATGTCCAGCATCTGTAGTCCTCACTTTCTCCTGATACAAAATGGAGTTGACTAGATTTATTGTCTGGAGAAAAATGGTTTAAGATGCTCCAATGGACTGCAGAGATCCTGGTCAACCTTGTCTCATTCATTTCAATGGAAGGTCTCTCCCTAACCTCTCAGAGGCGAAGAATTAATGACGCCATGTGGTGGCCTCAGCCTTGAAGGATTCACATCAGGAACAGTAAATAAAAGTCTGCACTTCAATAGAATTCAAGCCTGGATATCAAAGCATGCACCTTACCTACTGTCCATCAAAAATAGTGGGGTAGTAAGTTGTGCAAAATTTTCAATGTGTTCTCCCACCACTTTTGTTTGGGAGCATTTGTATAATTGAGCCCATGATTTCGGTGTGGCCAGTGATAGAGGGGAATTTCACTTTATTGTTTTGCTATCTAATGCTTTAGTCATTTCAAGAGGCAAGAAACTAGATACTTGGATCTCCTTGCGAAATTGGGTCCTCAATGATGTCTTGGTCCTTTCTGCTGAAGCCTGGTTAGAAAGAATATGTAAAATCAGTGCATTTATCAGCATTGGCTCCTCCTGATCTTCTACACAACTAAACATCATGTCTCAGGACTTGGGGCAGAACATCTGAACATCTCCCTGTGATTGCTGTCAGGACATGTCACCTTGGACACTCAATGCACTCCTGGTCAACCTGATATCATAAACCTGAACCTGAACGTCCTAATGCCAATCTCCGATTCGAGCATCCTGTGCATCCTCAATTATAACTGCAGCACCATTTGTGGTCACGCCTTGAGGTGTCGAAGGACTAAATTCCAGAATTCCCTCTTAGACCCCACTAACTCTTCAACCTTCTTTGCTCCTGTAAGGGCTGCAAACTTTCAGACATCGTCTCTAGAATGTCCTATGTGTCGAATCCCGTTTGATGATGCTGCTATGATATGCACTGAGGTGCTTTATTATGTTTTTTATTCAGTCACAGGATGTGGGCATGTACAGGCTGAGCCAGCATTTGCTGCCTGTCCCTAAGTGCCAGAAGGCAGCCTAGAATCAACCACAATGCTGAGGCTCTGAAGTCATGTGTAGGCCAGACGCGGTAGGAACGGTAATTTCATTCCCTGAAGAACATTAGGTGAACTGGATGTATTTTCCCAACAATCGACAGTGGTTTCATGGTCACCATTAACCCTTGGTTCCAGATTCTTTATTGAATTCAAATTCCAACAATGGCTATGGTGGGATTTTAACCTGGCTCCCAAGAACATTAGCTGAGTTTCAGGATTTCAGGATTAATAGCCTAACAATAATACCACAAGGCTAAGGACTCTCTTGGAAGAAGAAATGCTATGTAAATTTAAGTTGGTGTTGTTGTTGACTTATTAAAGTGACCTTCAGTATCAGAGGAACAGCCTCCCCCCTCATCCTTGTTCCCACTCCGCTTCACTCTTGACCGCTCCCCCTCCCCCCCCACCCCCCACCACCACCAAACGCTGATGTA
>NC_057712.1:40214375-40218530 GCF_004010195.1 Chiloscyllium plagiosum
ACACAACCCAACAGTGCGCTTACCCCTACAGTACACAACCCAACAGTGCGCTTACCCCTACAGTACACACCCAACAGTGCCTTTACCCCTACAGTACACAACCCAACAGTGCGCTTACCCCTACAGTACACAACCCAACAGTGCATGTACCCCTTAGTACACAACCCAACAGTGCGTTTACCCCTACAGTACACAACCCAACAGTGCGCTTACCCCTACAGTGCACAACCCAACAGTGCGTTTACCCCTACAGTGCACAACCCAACAGTGCGTTTACCCCTACAGTACACAACCCAACAGTGCATTTACCCCTACAGTACACACCACAACAGTGCGCTTACCCCTACAGTACACACCCCAACAGTGTGCTTACCCCTCTAGTACACAATTCAACAGTGCGTTTACCCCTACTGTACACAACCCAACAGCGCGTTTACCCCTACAGTACACAACCCAACGGTGCACTTACACCTATAGTACACAACACAAAAGTGCATTTACCCCTACAATACACAACCCAACAGTGTGCTTACCCCTATAGTACACAACCCAACAGTGCATTCACCCCTGCAGTACACAACCCAACAGTGTGCTTGCCCCTACTGTACACAACCCAACAGTACGTTTACCCCTACAGTACACAACCCAACAGTGTATTTACACTACAGTACACACTCCAGCATTTACACTACAGTACACTCTCCAGCAGTGTGTTTAGCCCTACAGTACACAATCCAACAGTGCGCTTGCCCCTACTGTACACAACCCAACAGTGCGCTTACCCCTACAGTACACAATCCAACATTGCGCTTGCCCCTACTGTACACAACCCAACAGTGCGCTTACCCCTACAGTACACAATCCAACAGTGCGCTTGCCCCTACTGTACACAACCCAACAGTGCGTTTACCCCTACAGTACACACCCTAACAGTGTGCTTGCCCCAACTCTACACAACCCGACAGTGCATTTACCCCTATAGTACACACCCCAACAGTGTGGTTATATTTACAATACACAACCCAACAGTCCGTTTACCCCTACTGTACACAACCCAACAGAGCGCTTGCCCCTATAGTACACAACTCAACAGTGTGTTTACCCCTACAGTACACAACCCAACAGTGTGTTTACCCCTACAATACACACCCCAACAGTGCATTTACCCCTGCAGTACACAACCCAACAGTGCATTTACCCCTGCAGTACACAACCCAACAGTGCATTTACCCCTACAGTACACAACTCAACAATGTCCTTACCCCACAGTACACACCCCAACAGTGCGCTTACTGCTACAATACACAACTCAACAGTGTGCTTACCCCTGTAGTACACAAGTCAACAGTGCATTCACCCCTACAGTTCACCAACTCATAGTGCATTTACCCCTACAGTACACACCCTAACATTGCGCTTGCCCATATAGTACATAATTCAACAGTGCACTTACCCCTACAATACACAACCCAGCAGTGTGTTTACCTCTACAGTACACAACCCAAAAGTGCGTTTAACCCTACAATACACACCCCAACAGTGCATTTACCCCTGTAGTACACAACCCAACAGTGCATTTACCCCTGCAGTACACAGCCCAACAGTGTATTTACCCCTACAGTACACAACTCAACAGTGTCCTTACCCCTACAGTATACACCCCAACAGTGCGCTTACTGCTACAATACACAACCCAACAGTGCGCTTACCTCTACAGTACACACCTCAACAGTGTGGTTCCCCCTACAGTACACAACACAACAGTGCGTTTTTCCCTACAGTACACAACGCAATGGTGCGCTTACCCCTACAGTACACAACCCACAGTGTGGTTCCCCCTACAGTACACAACCAACAGTGCGTTTACCCCTACAGTACATAAGCTAAAAGTGCATTTACCCCTACAGTACACAACTCAACAGTGCGTTTACCCCTATAGTACACAACACTAAATGCATTTACCCCTACAGTACACAACTCAACATTGCGCTTACTCCTATAGTACACAACTCAACATTGCGCTTACCCCTATAGTACACAACTCAACAATGCGCTTATCCCTTTAGTACACAACCCAAAAGTGCATTTACCCCAATAGTACACAATCCAACAGTGCGTTTACCTCTATAGTACACAACCCCACAGTGCATTTACCCCTACAGTACACAACCCAACAGTGCATTTAACCCTACAGTACACAACCCAACAGTGCATTTAACCCTACAGTACACAACTCAACAGTGTGGTTACCCCGACAGTACACAACACAAACGCGGGTTTACCCCGACAGTACACAACCGAACAGTGCGTTTACCCCTATAGTACACAACCCAACAGTGCCTTTACCCCTAAAGAACACAACCCAACAATGCGTTTACCCCGACTGTACACAATCCAACAGTGTGTTTGCCCCTACTGTACACAACCCAACAGTGCGTTTACCCCTACAGTACACAACTCAACAGTGCACATACCCCTACAGTACACGCCCCAACAAAGTGCTTGCCCCTACTGTACACAACCCAACAGTGTGTCTGACCCTACTGTACACAACCCAACAGTGCGTTTACTCCTACAGTACACAACTCAACAGTGCACATACCCCTACAGTACACACCCCAACAAAGTGCTTACCCCTACAGTACACAACCCAATAATGCGCTTACCCTTACAGTACACAACCCAAGATTGTGCTTACCCCTACAGTACACAAAACAACAATGCGTTTATCCCTACAGTACACAACCCACAGTGCGCTTACCCCTACAGTACACAACACAATAGTGCACTTACCCCTACAGTACACAACACAACAGTGCGCTTACCCCTACAGTACACAACACAACAGTGCGCTTACCCCTACTGTACACAACACAATAGTGCACTTACCCCTACAATGCACAACCCAACAGTGCACTTACCCCTACAGTACACAACCCAACAGTGCGCTTACCCCTACACTATACAACCCCACAGTGCGCTTACCCCTACAGTCCACAACACAACAGTGCGCTTACCCCTACAGTACACAACACAATAGTGCACTTACCCCTACAATGCACAACCCAACAGTGCACTTACCCCTACAGTACACACCCCAACACTGCGCTTGCCCATATAGTACATAATCCAACAGTGTGTTTACCCCTACAGTACACAACACAACAGTTCGTTTACCCCTACAGTACACACCCCAACAGTGTGCTTGCCCCTATAGTACACAACCCGACAGTGCGCTTACCCCTACAGTACACAACTCAACAGTGCATTTACCCCTACAGTACACACCCCAACACTGCGCTTGCCCATATAGTACATAATGCTTGCCCCTATAGTACACAACACGACAGTGCGCTTACCCCTACAGTATACAACTCAACAGTGCGTTTACCCCTATAGTACACAACACAAAATGCATTTACCCCTACAGTACACAACTCAACAATGCGCTTATCCCTATAGTACGCAACCCAACAGTGCGTTTACCCCGATTGTACACAACCCAACAGTGTGTTTACCACTACAGTACACAACCCAATAGTGCTTTTACCCCTAAAGTACACACCCCAACAGAGCGTTTAACCCTACAGTACACAACCCAACAGTGCGTTTACACTACAGTACACACCCCAACAGTGTGGTTCCCCCTACTGTACATAATCCAACAGTGCGCTTACCCCTAAAGTACACAACCCAACAGTGCGTTTACCCCTACAGAGCACACCCCAACGGTGCGGTTCCCACTACAGTACACAACTCAACAGTGTGGTTACCCCTACAGTACACAACCCAACAATGCATTTACCCCTACAGTACACAACACAACAGTGCGTTTACCCCTGTAGTACACAACCCAAATGTGCATTTACCCCAACAGTGTGCTTGCCCCTACTGTACACAACACAAAAGTGTGCTTACCCCTGTAGTACTCAACCCAACAGTGCATTTACACTACAGTACACACCCCAACAGTGTGTTTACACCTACAGTACACAACTCAACAGTGCGCTTACCCCTACAGTACACAACTAAACAGTACATTTACCCTTACAGTACCCACCCCAACAGTGTGCTTGCCCCTGTAGTACACAACCCAACAGTGCGCTTACCCCTACAGTACACACCCCAACAGTGTGGTTATCTCTACAGTACACA
>NC_057712.1:40218550-40231868 GCF_004010195.1 Chiloscyllium plagiosum
CCCTGTAGTACACAACCCAACAGTGCGCTTACCCCTACAGTACACAACCCAACAGTGTGTTTATCCCTACAGTACTCAACCCAACAGTGTGCTTAACTCTACAGTACACAACCCAACAGTGCATTTACCCCTACAGTACACACCTCAACAGTGTGTTTCCCCCTACAGTACACAAACCCAACAGTGTGGTTACCCCTACAGTACACAACCCAACAATGCACTTACCCCTATATTACACAATCCAAAAGTGCATTTACCCCTACAGTACACAACTCAACACTGCGTTTACCCCTACAGTACACAAGCTAAAAGCGCATTTACCCCTACAGTACACAACCCAACAGTGCACTTACCCCTATAGTACACAACCCAACAGTGCGTTTACCCCTACAGTACACAATTCAACATTGCGATTACCCCTATAGTACACAACTCAACAATGCGGATCTCCCGATAGTACACAACCCAACAGTGCGTTTACCCCGATTGTACACAACCCAACAGTGCGCTTACCCCTACAGTACACACCCCAACAGTGTGGTTCCCCTTACAGTACACAACCCACAGTGCGTTTACCCCTACAGTACACACCCCAACAGTGTGTTTCCCCCTACAGTACACAAACCCAACAGTGTGGTTACCCCTACAGTACACAACCCAACAATGCGCTTACCCCTATATTACACAATCCAAAAGTACATTTACCCCTACAGTACACAACTCAACACTGCGTTTACCCCTACAGTACACAAGCCAAAAGTGCGTTTACCCCTACTGTACACAACCCAACAGTGCGTTTAACCCTACAGTACACAAGCCAAAAGTGCGTTTGCGCCTACTGTACACAACCCAACAGTGCGTTTACCCCTACAGTACACAAACCAACAATGAGCTTAACCCTATAGGACTCAACACAAAAGTGCATTTACCCCTACAATACACAACACAACAGTGCGTTTACCCCTGTAGTATACAATCCAAAAGTGCATTTACCCCTATAGTACACAACCCAACAATGCGTTTACCCCTGTAGTACACAATCCAAAAGTGCATTTATCCCTACAGTACATTCCCCAACAGTGTGCTTGCACCTACTGTACACAACCGAAAAGTGTGCTTACCCCGTAGTACGCAACCCAACAGTGCGTTTACACTACAGTACACAACTCAACAGTGCATTTACCCCTACAGTACACACCCCAACAGTGTGCTTGCCCCTACAGTACACAGGAGAAAGTGAGGTCTGCAGATGCTGGAGATCAGAGCTGGAAATGTGTTGCTGGAAAAGCGCAGCAGGTCAGGCAGCATCCAGGGAACAGGAGAATCGACGTTTCCTGAAGAAGGGCTTATGTCCTACAGTACACACCCCAACAGTGTGGTTCCCCCTACAGTACACAACCCAACAGTGCACTTACCCATACAGTACACAAGCCAAAAGTGCATTTACCCTTACAGTACACAACCCAACATTGCGCTTACCCCTATAGTACACATCCCAACAATGCGCTTACCCCTACAGTACACAACTCAACAGTGCATTTACCCCTATAGTACACAACACAAAATGCATTTACCTCGACAGTACACAACTCAACATTGCGATTACCCCTACAGTACACAACTCAACAATGCGCTTATCCCTATAGTACGCAACCCAAAAGTGCATTTACCCCTATAGTACACAACCCAATAATGCTTTTACGCCGATTGTACACAAACCAACAGTGCCCCGACTGTACACAACCCAACAGTCCACTTACCCTTACAGTACACAACCGGACAGTGTGCTTACCCCTACAGTACACAACCCAACAGTGCGCTTACCCCTATAGTACACAACCTGATAATACGCTTACCCCTATAGTACACAACCCAACAGTGCGCTTACCTCTACAGTACACAACCTGACAGTACGCTTACCCCTATAGTACACAACCCAACAATGCGCTTACCCCTATAGTACAAACCCAACAGTGTGTTTACCCTTACAGTACACACCTCAACAATGTGGTTCCCCCTACAGTACACACCCCAACAGTGCGTTTACCCCTACAGTACTCAACCCAACAGTGCATTTACCCCTACAGTACACACCCCAACAGCGTGGTGCCCCCTACAGTACACAACCCAACAGTGTGGTTCCCCCTACAGTACACAACCCAACAGTGTGTTTACCCCTACAGTATACAACCCACAGTGCGTTTACCCCTACAGTACACACCCCAACAGTGTGTTTCCCCCTACAGTACACAAACCCAACAGTGTGGTTACCCCTACAGTACACAACCCAACAATGCGCTTACCCTATAGTACACAATCCAAAAGTGCATTTACCCCTACAGTACACAACTCAACACTGCGTTTACCCCTAAAGTACACAAGCCAAAAGTGCGTTTGCCCCTACTGTACACAACCCAACACTGCGTTTACCCCTACAGTACACAAACCAACACTGAGCTTAACCCTATAGTACTCAACACAAAAGTGCATTTACCCCTACAATACACAACCCAACAATGCATTTACCCCTGTAGTACACAATCCAAAAGTGCATTTACCCCTACAGTACATTCCCCAACAGTGTGCTTGCCCCTACTGTACACAACCGAAAAGTGTGCTTACCCCTGTAGTACACAACTCAACAGTGCATTTACCCCTACAGTACACACCCCAACAGTGTGGTTACCCCAATAGTACACAACCCAACAGTGCGTTTGCCCCTACAGTACATACTCCAACGGTGTGTTTGTCCCTACAGTACACACCCCAACAGTGCGCTTACCCCTATAGTACATATCCCAACAATGCGCTTACCCCTATAGTACACAACCCAACAGTGCATTTACCCCTACAGTACACAACTCAACAGTGCGTTTACCCCTATAGTACACAACACAAAATGCATTTACACCGACAGTACACAACCCAATAATGCTTTTACGCCGACTGTACACAAACCAACAGTGCATTTACCCCGACTGTACACAACCCAACAGTGCACTTACCCTTACAGTACACAACCAGACAGTGTGCTTACCCCTACAGTACACAACCCGACAGTGCGCTTACCCCTATAGTACACAACCCAACAGTACGCTTACCCCTATAGTACACAACCCGACAGTACGCTTACCCCTATAGTACACAACCCAACAGTGCGCTTACCTCTACAGTACACAACCCGACAGTACGCTTACCCCTACAGTACACAAACCAACAGTGCATTTAACCCGACTGTACACAACCCAACAGTGCACTTACCCTTACAGTACACAACCGGACAGTGTGCTTACCTCTACAGTACACAACCCGACAGTGCGCTTACCCCTATAGTACACAACCCAACAGTGCGCTTACCCCTATAGTACACAACCCAACAATGCACTTACCCCTATAGTACACAACCCGACAGTACGCTTACCCCTATAGTACACAACCCAACAGTGCGCTTACCTCTACAGTACACAACCCGACAGTACGCTTACCCCTATAGTACACAACCCAACAATGCGCTCACCCCTATAGTACAAAACCCAACAGTGCACTTACCTCTACAGTACATAACCCAACAGTGCGCTTACCCCTATAGTACACACCCCAACAATGCGCTTACCCCTATAGTACACAATCCAACTGTGCGCTTACCCCTATAGTACACAACCCGACAGTACGCTTACGTCTACAGTACACAACCCAACAGTACGCTTACCCCTATAGTACACAACCCGACAGTGCGTTTACCCCTACAGTACACAACCCAACAGTACGCTTACCCCTACAGTACACAACCCAACAGTGCGTTTACCCCTACAGTACACAACCCAACAGTACGCTTACCCCTATAGTACACAACCCGACGTTGCGTTTACCCCTACAGTACACAACCCAACAGTACGCTTACCCCTACAGTACACAACCCAACAGTGCGTTTACCCCTACAGTACACAACCCAACAGTGCATTTACCCCTATAGTACACAACCCAACAGTATGCTTACCCCTACAGTACACAACCCAACAGTGCGTTTACCCCTATAGTACACAACCCAACAGTACGCTTACCCCTACAGTACACAACCCAACAGTGCGCTTACCCCTACAGTACACAACCCAACAGTACGCTTACCCCTACAGTACACAACCCAACAATGCGTTTACCCCTACAGTACACAACCCAACAGTGCGTTTACCCCTATAGTACACAACCAAACAGTACGCTTACCCCTACAGTACACAACCCAACAGTACGCTTACCCCTATAGTACACAACCCAACAGTACGCTTACCCCTACAGTACACAACCCGACAGTGCGCTTACCCCTACAGTACACAACCTGACAGTGCGCTTACCCCTTTTATATTTTTTTACTTCTCCGAACTGGCCTCAGTTAATGATCCTTCCAGAATGTCATTCCTTTCACTGCTATAATTGATTCCTTGATTAATATTGCAATTCTACCCCTTGTGTATAACTCATCTATCTCGCCCTAGTATATCACGAATATTGAGTTGCTCATCCTGCCCATTTTTCAGCCGTCTCACTCATAGCTGTGATATTGCGCTCCCACCTATGTCTCTATGCTCTCAGCTCATCTGTCTTATTCTTCAGGCTCATCGCATTAACATGTGTTCTATTTACTCTTGCTAAACTCACTCCTTTCTTATCTGTTTTCTCTGCCATCCAGACTTAGCTACTTGCATTTTAATTTCCAACTAATTATTAGGATCCTATCCCTCTGCCAATTGAAATTTTACTCACCATTAGCGAATATCATGAGGATATTGGTCCCATTCCATAAATACAGGTCTCACATCCCCCAGAAATGGTCCTAATGCCTCAGAAATCGAAAGCCCTTCCCCCGCACCATTTCTCCAGCCAAGCATTCTTCCACACTATCCGTCTTTCCCTACATTCACTACTGAGTGGCACTCGAAATGATCCAGAAATTGCTACCTGGGAAATCCAGCTTTTCAATTTCCTATCTACCTGTAGTTCCCTAAAGTCTGGTCACAGCATCTCTTTCTCCCCTGTCATTTCTCTTTCTTTCTACATCATTGGTCCCAACATGGACCACGACCTCTGGCTATTCACCTTCCAAGACATTCTTGACTGTGGCACTCGGGAGGCGTGCTATCCTGGAGTCACATCTATCACCACAGAAGTGCCTGTCTACTCCCCACACTAACAAATCTCTGCTGAGCTGCTGCTCAAGCTTCAAACCCAGAGCTCCAGCCAAAGGCACTTCCTGGCCCCAGGGTCATCCAGACCGTCAGGAACATCCAGGGTTCCCCACATTGTACAAATCATGAACCTTCTTTAAAATTAATTCATGGGATGTGGGTGACAGTGGTTAAAGAAGCAGTTGATGCCTATCTCCAAATGCCCAGAGGGCAGTAAAGAGTAAGCCACATTGCTCTGGGTCTGGAGTCACATGCAGGCCAGACCAGGTCAGTTTGGCAGATTTCCTTCTCTGACGGACATTAGGGAACCAGGTGGGTTTGAACAACAATCAACAGTGGTTACACAGTCACCAGTAGGGCCAGTTTTATAAATCCAGATTGTTAGTAAATTAAAACGTCATCATCTGCCCTGGCGGGATTTGAACCCATGTCCCTAGAACATTAGACTGAGGTTCTAGATTACTAGTCCAGTGACAATTAGCGAGGCCTCCCCAGACATCTTAATGGAGTAGAACACAAACTCTTGCTTTTGGTTTATCCTCACTCCTACTTAAGTATAGGCCAAAATAATCTAAATCTTGTCTTTTCAAGACAATCAGAATTATTTAAGCCTATCAGGTGAAGAAAGTTAGTTTTGAAGTTCTAATGTATTAACGATGTATGTAAAGCCTTTACGTTGTACTTATAGTCTTAATTTAAGCCAACATTCAGTCACAAAAGATAAGAGAAATATCCAATATGTACCTACTTAATTAGAATATGGCTGAGTGGATGCTATTCTGAACAAGGTCCTTAAACTGTTTATTTGATCATGATTGTTTTGATATTAATTGTATCATTTGACTTTTACTATAAATTTTGCTTCTGTCTGATCATCTTCCATATCTGCAAACTTAATGTTGGATTTAGCCTTCATGGAGTCACTGACAGAATGATACTACAGAGTAGTAGACAGTCATGCAGTGAAAGAGTACTTGCTGGTCATGTTAATTGCTCCTTCACTCATTTGTAAGACAGAAAGTTTCAATTCAGCAATGCACATGTGCTAGTGCAGACCCTGTGAGATTAGAGGTAAGATACATCTTAAATATGGACTTTATCAAACAGAAACTTCACCAGCTGCCCTGGTGAGATTTGAACACACATGTCCAGCATATTAGCTTGGCCATTTTCCGATTACTAGGCCAGTTACGTAACCACCAGTTCCATCATTTAATTCGTATAGTTTAACTACACTGCAGCTGCGTAGTGTGGCAATTTAGGTCTAGACCAGCTGGAGTGTAGAATAAATGAAAGGAGAGATCATTCGAGGTATACACGATGCTAAAAGGAATTGACAAAGTAGACAATGCTTCGAGCAATCCAAAATGCAACGTCAGAGATTTAGGATAAGATTTCGGATAAGAGGTAACTGATTTGTAACTGAAATGAGGAGAAATTACTTCTTTTAAAGGGTCGTGAATCTGTGAAATTCATTACCCAGAGTGTGGATGCTTGGACCCAGATAGAGTTTTAATTATTAATAGGTGAAAAGGTTACGGAGAGCAGGCAGAAAAGTGGGGTTGAAGCTGAGATGAGCTCAGCTTTGATCAGATTAAATGGTGGAACAGGCTCAAGTGGCTGAATTGTCCTTAGATCACATTAGAATCACATGCTCAAAGTTAAACTCACCCTCTCTGTCAAAGTCAGGTTTCCAAAAATTAATCATTGTTTCATCTGTATTCTGACCTAGATGAGAGAGAAAGAAAACAAATCTTGAGTTTCAAGTCAAGTCCTTGAAAAAGGAAATGAGCTGTGATTATTCACAAGCAATGGACTCATGCCCTGTGTCTGGGGAAGATACAATGTGGCTCCCACTCTCACTGCATTAATGAGCTTGTGCTGCAGAAAACCCTCAGAAAGATCTGGGCCAAAGTAAGACTTCAACCCAAAACAATGGAGACTCAGGGAAGTCTATAACAAATAAAACCATCAGGGGCTTGAACTACATCCATTCTCATTCAATACAATAACCCCTGCCAGATGAAGACGTGCTGGCCAATAGCAGAGGCGTTTGGACTGAATACTCCTTTCTATTCTGTAGTTTCACTGCTATTCAGGGGATCTATTGTCTAGCTCCAGTTTTACAAAAACCAGGAGAGAGCCAGAACTGCCTGGCAACTGATGAAATAGAATTAAATTTACATACTTTGTGTCTCGAATGATTCTGGGCTAGATCCCCACAGTTGGCTCCCTCTCTGCCCATGTCTTTGACCTTCAAAAATAAAAGGGAAATGTTTATTTGTAACTTTAATGTCCATAACTTCCATAAACTATGAAGCCTAACTACATTTCACAACATTCCAGTATGCCATTACTTCCTACACACACACACACACACACAATCAACACCTGAAAGACAGATCACTTACCAGGGGCTAAAGAGTCCAACTTCCACAAAACGGGATCCTGGGCTCTGTGACCTGCCAATGATCACAGCACAGGGATTACCAGACTGAAATAAATTATCAATGTCCATCCACTTTGCCTGCTATTGTTCTGCTAGTCACATGATATAATGATGCAAAATTGTTGAGTAATCAGTGATCCCTCTCTGCCAATGTGTGACCCAGAGGGGCGCTGAGGAAAACTCCAGTGATGAAGACCTTCCGAAGAAAGGGTCATACTCTAAGTTTCAAATGACATAGAATTACAGACTTTCCAGCACAGGCAAGTGCTGGCCACTCTGCCCATTCAGTATTTATGATTTACCTCAGTCTCCTCCCACTTTACTTCATCGCACACTCTGTATATCCTTTCCGCCCTCACACATTTCCCTTCAATGTACTGCTGTGTGGTCGAAAGTTCCACAGTCTCCTTACTCCTAAGATTATCAGATTTGTTTGTGATTATCTTGTATTTAGGATCCATAGGCCTTCGTTTCCACAAGCATAAATGTCTTCTCTGCATCTGATTTAACAGCTCACTCATATGCTCCATTCTCAAAATGTTATTATCTGGAGAAAATACAATTGTCCCACTTTGTAATTGAACGAATAAACACTAACTGTTTCTGGGAGCAGATTATGATCCTCACATTTTCATGAGGAGAGCAATACCAAATTCATCAGCCTAAGGCAGGCAAATCAAAGGTCAAATGACCAGATCAAGGTCTACTCCCTGAGTTGCGCTGCCTTGAGATGTATCTCCTGGTGAATTGTCCTTCAGGATTTCAACGCTATATCAATGTGTAGGTGGGAAAAGGAACTGAGCAATGTGCCTTTATCTCAAATACCTGTCGAAGGTCACCATGTACCAAACCTGTGAGAATCTCCATTAGGTGATAACCTAAAACTTCAGTGTCAAAATCCTGCTTTTACATGAAATGTGTCAGCTACATGCAGAGTGGTTGCACTCTCCCTCTCTTCCCAGTCAAGTAAAAGGAACAAGGTATGCAGTGTGGCCCATTCACCTCTCCCTGCTCCAAGGTAAGTATTGGCTCTCTTTAATAACTGTATCTAGAATCTAATCACCGCCCATTGACATTCAATGGGGTTACCATCATTCAATTTCCCACTGCCAACATCCTGGAGTTTATCATTGACCAGAAACTCAACTGGACTCGCCACATGAATACAGTGGCTACAAGAGCAGGTCAGAAGCTAGGAATACTGCGCCGAGTAACTCACCTCCTGCCTCCCCAAAGCCTGTCCACCAGCCTACAAGGCACAAGTCAGTCACACTTACCTGGACAGATGCAGCCCCAATGACACTCAAGGAGCTGGACACCATCCAGGACAAAGCAGCCCACTTGATTGGCATCACACCCATAAGCATCCACACCCCCCATCACTGACGCTCAGTAGCAACACTCAGTACTAGCTACAAGATGCACGGTAGAAATTCACCGAAGATCCTCAGACAGCACCTTTCAAACCCACAGCCACTTCCATCTAGAAGGACAAGGTCAGCAATGACATGGGAACACCACCACCTTCAAGTTCCCCTCCAAGCCAATCACCTTCTTGACTTGGAAATATATCACTATTTCTTCATTGTCACTGGGACAAAATCCTGGAATTCCCTCCTTAATGGATCAACCCACAGCAGGAGGACTGCGGCAGCTCACCACACCTTCTCAAGGGCCACTATGGACGGGCGATAAATACTGGCCCAGACAACAATGCCACATCCCACAAATGAATAAGTGAAAAAAGTCCAGGAGAAAGGTAAGACCAAATGTACTCACTGCTTTCCCCATGGCTGAGAACCCATTTCCCGTAGTCCAATAATCCAGACTTGGAGTTGTAACCTAGGGAGCAGAAACTCAATTTAAAAGCAGCAGTGATTGCACAAACCATGGCAGGGGGACTGGATTGGGTTGGGATATCTGGTCGGTATGGACGAGTTGGACCGAAGGGTCTGTTTCCGTGCTGTATATCTCTATGACTCTGCAACTTTATGAGTGTGAGGGTTAGGCAGCCCCGTTCTGTGCAGATTGGCATATGCCTCCCACATCCTACACACTGGGACTGAACAGCCATCCAGCGTGGAGATTAAAGGACACTATCCGACAACACCTGGAAATCAGTGGGACATGCCCAAGAACAAAATGGACACATTAACTGGAATCGTACCAGAGCTGAGGGATTGGAGAAGGTGGGATTGCTCTCCTCACTTCAGGGAAGGCAGGCAGTTGTTATAGGGTCTATATAGAGCAAAGCAGGAGAGGTAAGCAACAGGAGATCATTAATAAAAGAACCAGAGAGAGAAGCAGAGAAGTAATTTTATACGGAATTGTTGGGATCTGGAATGCCTTAACTTGAAACGGTGAAGGGAGCAAACTCTGTAATAATGTTCAAAAGGGTATTAGATAAATACCTGAAGAGGAGATGTTTACAGCTTGGAAGGAATTGGATAGCCATATCATTGGGCTGGAGCAGTCTTAATGGGCTGAATGGGCTCACTCTATGATGTCCGAATTAGAGCCTGGGATTTGGTGTGATATCTTGTGTTCCCATGCCATATCTCAGGTGGGAATTTGGGAACTACTGGGAATTTCAGCCTCTCTCAGCGGTTCCCCTCCCTCCCCAGATTGTGTGCAGGAGAGGGGAGACAGTTCACATGCTGCATGCGTGCCTGACCTGGTTTGTTATTGGTCTCGGTGTCTGTCCAGGCGTATGCAGGGTCAGTCACGAGCTCACCGTTAGCTGTTGCAAATACAGAAAAGTGTCAGTGGTTGAAACTGCATCCTTCTGCTGTTGGCCAAGTCACAATAGGAACCACCAAACATTTGAGACCAACGTCTCCCCCAGAACAAGCTGCCCGGTCCTCCTTGCCACCCTACAGTCAGTTAAAACACAAACTTGTGGGAAATGACATGGAAATAGAAGGTTCCCATTGCAGTTATAATGAAGCAACTCACTGAATTGGAATCGATTTGTTTTGCATCTCATACACAATAATCCACAATTTGCAAAACTACGACAATTACATTCAAATACAGTTGGTAAGAGTTAAGTAGGATTCTGATCATACAAACATTTTTCAAATCTTGTTATTTTCTCAGTAATAGTAATCTCTGTTTTATCTGCTCCATCTCATGTGTCCTGACAATGTCTCAGCTAACCTACCCCCTCATGTTGGTTTGCAACATAGGGTGATACCGATCGCGCAATTTCAATTCCTGCATTGGCTGAGGTTAACATGAAGGACTCTCCTTCTCAGTCTCTCCCCTCACCTGCGGCATAGACACCCTCAGGTTAAACCACCACCAGTTTGTCTCCCTCTCTCTCGCGCTCTCTAGTGAGAGCAGCCCTGTGGTCCTCTGGGATTATGGTGACTTTGACTTTACCTTTTACAATGTACAACTAACGTGCAATTAGTGAATCAAGTTTTGGAAGAAATATGGTGAAAGTGTGGAAATTTTATAAGAAAAAGAGAGACTTGTATTTTTATAGTGCTTTTCACACCCTCCCAAAATGCTTTATAACCAATACATTTAATGTTGCAACGTAGTCAGTTTGAGAATGATTGGCATTCCCTGGTGAATGGCCTGTCCAGCCCCAGTGATCAATGACCCTACGGTATGAGATGCAGAAGCTGTCTGAGGTCCCTGCCAAAAGGTCAAGGTGCACTCAGCAAGGAGAATAGCAGCTGGAACATTGGCTTGCTGAAGGAATCACTCAGAGCTTGGCCATGCCCTGTGTCTTGTGAAACCAGAAGGTAAGAGAGAGACACTACCAAAATGGTTGCCTTAACCAACCACAGAGGCTGTCTCGGGCTGCCCTGGAATACAGCACACACACACACACAGACACTCACACTGACCCATCCCTACACCGACACAACCATACACACTCACAGTGACACACTCCCCCACCCGACAGACACTCACACAGACACACACACCCACCCACCTGACAGACACTCACACTGACACACACACCCACCCACCCGACAGACACTCACACTGACACACTCCCCACCCAACAGACACTCACACTGACACACACACACAGACACTCGCACTGACAGACACACAGACACACACACAGACACACACACACACAGACACACATACACACACTCTCACGCAGACTTTATTGTGACCATTTGACCATTGTGCTGTATTTGGAGAAGGAGAGGTGAGAGGTGAGAGGAACGAGGTAAAATAAAGACTGAGGGAATGGAAGATGAATGAAGAAACAAGAAGAAAAGCAGAAAACAAAACCTCTGGCGGAGCAGAAGCAAGTTGTCCAGCGTGTTTTGAAAGTGTCTGGACCGAACATACCGAAACTAGCACCCAAACTGCCCGTCCTGTGCAATGTGATGGCTGGCTCCTGGCGGTGGACTCCTGGGGTGGGGGAAGAGGGTGACAAAAGCAGAGTTCAGCATTACACAGTATGATCCCACAGTAATATGCGACTCAGGTAAACACAAAGTCAGGTAAACACTAGCCCGGTACCTGCACGTGGTGGAGGGTAGTTCCTGCTGGTGAAGTCGGATGCGGGAAATCCTCGGAATGCTGGAAAGGAAACCATCAGTCCATCAATCAGGATTCCTCTGGCATTACAAACCCGAAACAACGCAGATAGACAAACGGAGTGGATATGTCATGCACTGCCTACCTGATCGCTGTCCTGGACCACCATGAGGGGAGAGGAAGTGACCCACAATTGACATCATTCATTTAAAAAGAAACAGTGGGTGATGCCAGCAAGTACTCCAAGCTGCTGAAACATTCCGAAAATGGAGAGGCCCCAAACAGCTGTAATCCAAAGGGTCTGATGTTATATAATCACCAGATAGAGGGTCTGGTGAGACCCTCAAGAATAAAGTAATGGGAGGACAGGGATGGTCATTACAGAGGAGGACTGCTACAACTTACAGCAGCACTCCAATAAACTTGCAGAATGGACAAATAATTGGAAAGTGATGTCGCACCAGATAAAATGTGAGGATGGAAGAACAGGGAGGACATTAATTACCTGGAACATGAGCGTTTCGGTAAAATAGAGGAACAAGGAGTAGAAATACACTAAATGTTGAAAGTTACATCCCTGGTTAGCAGGAGGGTTAAAAACCAAAGCAAGCACTGTATTTTATTTCGAGGGGGATAGAATTGAAGCATAGGGGTCGAATACTAAACCTTGGTTTAGTCAATACCCTTGGTTAGATCACACTTAAAGAACCAATTATGGTCTGGCCTCTGAAATAAAAAGGAAACACTGACACTAGACAGGGCATGAAACAGATTTATGAGGATTGTACAGAAATGTGGGGGTAAACACATCAGGAAAGGTCTCATCTATCTTGGGGAAAGGCTGAGGCAGGGCCTAATCAGGGTCTTTAATATTAGAAGGTTTTGACATAGAGTCATAGAGATGTACAGCATGGAAACAGACCCTTCGGTCCAACCCGTCCATGCCAACCAGATATCCCAACCCAATCTAGTCCCACCTGCCAGCACCCGGCCCATATCCCTCCAAACCTTTCCTAGTCATATATCCATCTAAATGCCTCTTAAATGTTGCAATTGTACCAGTCTCCACCACTTCCTCTGGCAGCTCATTCCACCCTCTGTGTGAAAAAGTTGCCACTTAGGTCTCTTTTATATCTTTCTCCTCTCACCCTAAACCTATGCCCTCTAGTTCTGG
>NC_057712.1:40232966-40256356 GCF_004010195.1 Chiloscyllium plagiosum
CCAGTTCCCCAGTGCCCCAGTGCCCCAATTCCCCAGTTCCCCAGTGCCACAAACCTTCATCCCTCATCGGCTGAGAGCGAGCAGGCTGCTGTGAGGGGCTGCTTAACATGAAGGTCCTTGGCTCAGGGATTTTGCTGGTAGTGACGTCATGTGCAACATGCAGAGGTTGCTGTGTGGGACTCTTGCTGCTGGTTGGTTTGAGAGTTGTGGCTGTAGTAGTGGGTGGTGTCTTGGTCGTCTTCAGCTTCCCTATATAAAATAGCCCATTATCCAGAAAAGAAACATATTCATAATATGCCACAAGTTAACTTCGAATCAAATCAAAATGGCCCTTTCCCCTGATGGCCTCATTCAAACAATTCGCCCCGACACCCCAAAACCCACAACCTTTGGCATGGTTTCAGAAAAAAATCACTCAACTTCCAATCTAACTCCAATCTCAGTGGAGTATGAGGCCATTCAGCCTACTGTGTTTGCACCGGATCACTAGGTAGTGATCAGAAGGGGAAATGGGGATGCTATTTCCTCCCTCTCTCTGCAAAGGGTCAGTGATGCATAATCTCCAGCCCCTCACAGCTGACTTTCAGCTAACCCAGCACAGACTAGGGCTGACTCTGAGCCAAGGGTCCTATCCCTAGTACCTGTTTCCATTGATACTTTGTAATTTTGTGGCAATGCCATCAGTGTTTCTCCAAATGGAAAAGTAGAATTCTAGCTGATCTGTTTGGCTGAGGAATATTCTGGGTTTCACAGGAGAGTCTCTAACTGGAACATCATGATTAACAGAGCAGGTCATTCCTGTCCCGGGTCACCAGCTCCACACCAAAATACTCACCTGTCCTAATTCTTGAGGTTCTCGAAGGAAGAAATTCAAGAATTGATGGATATGTCACTCCTTTCTGTTGTTTGGGGCCTGGAGGGACAGGCAGAAGGAGAGTTTGGTTAATGCCTGTTCACAAGGCCTAACATCACAGAGAGCACAGTCATATCTCAGACGGGTTTGTCATGGCTCAGCGGATGATACTCTCACCTCAGTCTAGGAGCTTCTGAGCTCAGGCCACTCCCAAAACCGGAGCACAAAAAAATCTGAAGCTGCTGTTCAGGTGCAACACTGCCAAAGGTGCTACCTCTCAGGTGAGACAACAAACTGAGGTGCCTGTCTGTCCTCTCTACTGATGTTAAATAATGCAGGCCTCGGTTTGAAGGAGGATCAGAGGGTTTCTCCTCAGGGTCCTGACCAATTACCTATCCCTCAATCATGTTCACAAAAACAGATGATCAGTTCATTATTGTATTGCTGTTTATGGGAGCTTGCTGTGCACTGATTGACTTCCATAAAAGTAGCTAGTTGGCTCTGAAGTGGTTTCAGATATCTTGAGGATTTGATGTTGATATATAAATGCAAATCTTACTTCTGGCTCCTATCCTCATAAATGTAGCTGTGAATTGTACACAGTCTCCCTCTCTCTCTCTCTCTCTCTCCCTCCCTCTCTGAGAGTGCTGCTCTTAGGAAGGGCGTCCTTTCATCCACACAGACTCATAATATTCACTTCAACATTACTACACAGTTCCACATTGCTGTAGAAATAAGGAGCTTAATCAAGTTCACACACCTTCCAGAGTAATAACCTTTGGAGTATTACAGGAAATGCAGCAATCCATTTGCTCACAGCAAGCTTCCACACACAGGAAATGAGACAAACTTTTTGTTGTGATGGCAACTGAGGCATAAATATTGACCAGGACACTGGAGAGTACCCTGCTCCTCTCATAAAGTTCCTGGCATCTTTTACACCCACCTGAGAGGGCAGAAGGGGGCCCCTGTTTATTGTCTCAGTGGAAAGGAGACAAGCCTGATAATGATTTTGTCAGATAGTTAACAAAGGTTCACAGTTACACAAGGTAAAACAGGTACATTTGTCGGGTTCCCAACACTCCAGATTTTGTCAGGAATTTCCAGGAATGTAAAATCCTTTGGATACTACAGTGAGTAAAAGCTTCAGGAGACAAATCAGCTTCTTTGAAGACCTTCATTACAAAGGATAATGGAGATTATAAAAGGCTGTTGGACCAGGCAGTGTGGTTAGAGACAAAGTTAAAAATCACACAACACCAGGTTATAGTCCAACAGGTTTAAGTGGAAGCACACTAGCTGAAGCACACTAGCTTTCGGAGCGACGCTCCTTCATCTCTGAAAGCTAGTGCTTCCAATTAAACTTTTTGGACTATAACCTGGTGTTGTGTGATTTTTAACTTTGTACACCCCAGTCCAACACCAGCATCTCCAAATCGTGGTTAGAGACAAGTGGTCATGTGATGTAACCTCCGGGAATACATCCAATCAAATTTGACAAACCTGACTATTTGGTTGAAAGCCAAGGTAGTTTGATTACAAAGTAGTTATGGTGCACAAAGTATGCATTAGAATTGACTGAACTCTGGCAGGAAATGATTGTAAGAAGACAGAGTTAACCTTAGAAGGTGTTTCTTTTGGGGGGGAGGGGGGTAGGCAGGATAGATGAGCCTCACCCACTGGGTGTTGATCGGGAAACCAAGACTTGTTTTTTTCATTTCCTTCTCATCAATTGCGACACGGTGGCACAGTGGTTAGCACTGCTGCCTCACAGCGCCAGAGGCCTGGGTTCAATTCCCGCCTCAGGTGACTGACTGTGTGGAGTTTGCACGTTCTCCCCGTGTCTGCGTGGGTTTCCTCTGGGTGCTCTGGTTTCCTCCCACAGTCCAAAGATGTGCAGGTCAGGTGAATTGGCCAGGCTAAATTGCCTGTAATGTTAGGTAGGGGGTAAATGTAGGGGAATGGGTGGGTTGCGCTTCAGTGGGTCGGTGTGGACTTGTTGGGCCGAAGGGCCTGTTTCCACACCGTAAGTTATCTAATTGCAATGACTGGAATTAGGAGCTTGATTTGACATCTACATCTGACTCTTTGATCTACTCTCCCTCTGAATGAGGCTTCACAATAAGAGCTAGTAAGCAAAAACAACCTTCAAAGCACAGTCTTCAATTTGAGCTTGTTAATTAAATGTGAAGCTTGGAAATGGTTACCTGACACTACGAAAGACTCTCTCCACCTGGGGAGTGACAGGGATCGAACACCATAGGAGAAAGTCCCTTTGAAACTGGAGCTGCTGGGCACCTTCCGCACGTGAATTTTCCCTCCGCTGTTGTCGATGACACCACTACAACAGACAGTGGGCTGGTTAACAACTCTCTGCTCCAATTCTCATCCACATTCTCAAAATCCCTTCCTATCTCAGTAACCTCCTCCAGCCCAGCTACCCTCCAAGATCTCCACACTCATCCATTCCACTGTATGCCTGACTTTCACAGGAATATAAGAGCAGGAGAGGCCATTCAGCCCATTGAGTCTTCTCTGCCATTTGGTACCATCATGTCTGACCATCCATTTCAATGTCATTTCCCCACATTAGCCCCATATCCCTTCACTTTATTAGCAATCAGAGGTCTGTCAATCTCTACCTAAACATGCTCAATGACTAAACCTCCACAGTCCTCTGCTGTGGTGAATGCCAAACATTCGCAATTCCTCATCATGCCCTTAATGCAGTAAACCCTTATAAATGCTCCATAAGAGTTCTTATATACATCTGACATGACCCTTATAAGGAGATATTAAGGTCAGTGTCCAGAAGCTGGCTTCAAAGGTTAAACAATAAAGATCATCTTAAATGAGAGCGAAATTTAGGGAGGGAAATCTGAAGGCAAAGTTATCACTGAGATGGGTGATTAAAAATGAAGAAGTGGCAAATAGCCAGGATTTGGGCAATGCAGACATTTTGGAATGAATTACAGTGATAGGGAAGGATGAATGAATAGGACCAAATTTCCAAATGCACGGTTCTTGGAAATAGGAGACAACAGCCCCAGGACCTGGTCAATATCCTTAATTGCTTCACCCAATAAAAGTCTATCAATCTCAGGACATTTTCCATTGGTTACGTTGAGCCAGTACAGAAGGCTGTCAAAGAATCACTCAAGAATTATGGCTTTACCTGGGTAATTTTTAAATGACATTGTTGAACATGTCATGGGAAAGCTTAGCAAATATTAAATCGCTCCAAATCATGGAACACAAATGAGCGGGTAGCAGGGCCTTAGAGACTCACTCTTTCAGAGAGATGGTACAGGGGCTGATCGGGGAAGGTACTAAGGAATGGATGTTCTTTGGTCTGCCCAAAACTTGTTAGTCTTCCAGAACAAAGAGTTGACATTGACCAAGTGTTGCAGACTGGCACATTCCAAGGTTCAGGACTACAGGCTGAGGGACACGCTGAAGCTTGGGGCAGCTGCCGCCACAGCACGGTGGGAAAAGACCACTGTCTGAGGTCTTTCTGCTGAAGTTAAATGGGGGTCCGTTAAGTTATTGGACCCTCCTGGTGCCTCAAATGCATGTAATACATAATCTTGTACAAGTAAGAGATGCCTTTGGATTGTTTATTGGATAGGGTCATACTCCAATGTTTGCTATTGGACAAAGTCAAACTGCATTTGTAACTGTGTGTGTGTGTGTATACATATATAATATACATGAATATATTATGCATAAAGTATATTTTTGAAATAAAGGGGTGAAAGGTGAGCTTTCCCAGAAGACAACGTGAGAACATATGATATAGAACATGTGGCCCTTCAAGCTTGCCTTGTCACTCAATAACCTCATGAGTGCATTCGGTTCTACTCTCCCATAATATTAGTACCTGAGTCCTTTAGGAGCTAAAAAACCACCCAATATCTGTCTTGAACATACACAGAAAGGGAACAGCTTCAGCTCTCTGGGGCAGAGAACTGCATTTTCCATTTGACCTCATTTTGGTCCTTATTCTTATGTTATGATCTATGGCTCTCAGTTATCCAGCTTGAGAAAATGTCCTCTTTCTGTTAATTCCCTGCTAAGACCTCGAGGAAATGTTATACTTTTCAATCAGTTCACCTCACATTGTCCTAAACCCCAATCTCAATCTCAACCATCCAGTCCCACATATCAATCTAGTCATCTAGCAATGGGTTGAATGGCCTCCCTCTGTGCCTGTGCCTTCTGTGAGTCTAAGCAGGTTGAGATCCAAGATAAAAATGACCTATCTTTCCAAGGAGAGAAATTATATTTGTGAACTCTGACAAAAAAAGACAAATATTACAGAACTGCAGAGATATTGACCTGTGAATAGCTGCTCCACACACACTGGAAATGGAGGCGTAGATATCAGTGCCCCACACGGCCTGCTTCGAGCCCAGACATCCTGGTGGGCACCGGGCTACAAACTCAGACACCTTTATCTTGCCTGCTCTGATGTCACAGTCTATCTGAGGCACCGCTGGGGAATTAAACACAGACAGACAATGAAGACAAGATTTGAATTCACTTAAAACTCATTCACTCACCTACACAGAATTAAAATCAGGCTCCATCAAATGAGAATCAAAGCACAGAGTGATAACAGGAAAGTGGGAAGGCAGGAGAATTCATGATTAATCTATACCCAACATTGGTTTATTCCCACCTTGAACCATTATTCCACTTCTGATCAGTCCTGGGTCCAGGAATGATCTCAAAACTGTTTAGGTAACAAATTTCTCCTGAAGTCCTGATAGAATTTAGATGCGCTTGCATATACATGGCTTCTATTTGAAACAACTTTCCCACAATGGGAAATATTTTCCACAACTAAGCCACAACACAATGCTGAAGATGCCCATTGGGGAGACAGGCCGCCTACTTACGGAACGTTTCAGAGAACACCTCTGGGACACCCGCACCAACCAACCCAACCACCCTGTGGCTGAACACTTCAACTCCCCCTCCCACTCCACCAAGGACATGCAGGTCCTTGGCCTCCTCCATCGCCAGACCATGGCAACACGACGCCTGGAGGAAGAGCGACTCATCTTCCTCCTAGGAACCCTCCAACCACAAGGGATGAATGCAGATTTCTCCAGCTTCCTCATTTCCCCTCCCCCCATCTTATCTCAGTCCCAACGTTGATTCTCCTGCTCCTTGGATGCTGCCTGACCGGCTGCGCCTTTCCAGCAACACATTTTTCAACTCTTCTCTCAGTCTCCTGTATTCTAGAAGTAAAGAGCTGCAGCCTATTGAGGCTCTCTTCATTCTTTGTTGGCCATCAGTACCTGTCTCCAGTGCCTCGGAATCATGTTGTCATTGTGTTGTCTGAAATTGTGCACAGTCCTATGTGATCTAACCAAGGTTTCACACAAATTTACCTACACCTCTCCACTTTCCAATGTAAACCCTGACGCCTAACCCAGCCTATTTGCTCTTCTTCCTAAGAGGCACTTCCAGAAGAGAACCCCAGCTGGCTGTGCCTGTTGTTCGAGTAAAGGGCTGGATGGACCCTGTCTGCAGGAAGGAGTCACGTGGAGCCTCGAGGTCAGAAGTGTTCACTCACATGTTCGTTTACTTTTCCGTCCCTTCTCTTTCACTCCTCCTGTTGAAGTCAGCAACAGGACTGCAAAGAAAAGACAGAGGACTGTCAGCACTCAGTCTGCCTCAGCTTGTTTAACCTGCACCACTTCATGCCCTGCAGTGGGAGGATGCCATACACTTGATGCTCTCCTTGCCCATCAGGTCAGCATGCTGTAAAATGCCAGCCAGCTCCTGACCATGCTCTCTTGCTTCACCTTAGCCACAAAACTCTCCCAGTGAGTATTATTGGATGGAAGACCACAGCCCCCCCCCCCCCCCTGTGGTCTCCTGCTTGGTGTACCCTGAAGAGTTGGGACTCTGTGCCATGTGGGTAGATTTTGAATATTCACCTTCAAATGCTCAGCGCTAACATGAGAAATGGTGGAAGCCACAGTTTATGGCCATAAATCTCAAGAGCCAAGGGTTTTCTGAGGACTTACCATCAAAATGATTAAAATGTGAGTAAACACTGAAAGGTAAACTGATTCCTTAAAGAATCTCAATTGCTGTCACCCTTTCCTCATGTCCGAAGTTCAGCTCCTAGTCCTTCACAGCCAATGAGAGACTGACTTCCTGCTAGAGTGTAGGAAATGCAGCAACTTACAGACAGGAATGATAGAAATGAGCTGGTCCCCTGCTGTTCTCCAAGGCAGCTAGGACCTGGGCTTAATGTTTATCTGATGGACAGTGCCTCTGACACTGCAGCACTCCCTCAGGACTGCACTGGGAGTTTCAGTGTGGATTTTGTGCTCAAGAAGACAAGGGACAAGGACAATAATAACAGACCCCTACAACTCCAGGCCCAGATCTGAACTGTAGCCCAGTTATTGGATGCTGACATACCTATCTGTCCTGGACTCTGCTGTGGACTGGAGCCTGAATCCTCAACCTTGGGCCCTGGAGGTGCAAGTACTGTCCACTAAGCTATGGCTTATACCCCATAAAAAAGAACAACACTGTGGATGCTTCAAGCTGAGGTGAGAACAGATAGACAAGGAGGAAGCGTTCAGGTCAGGCAACATCTGTGCAGGGCTAGCTTGAAGGTTCATCTACTAGAAACTTGAGGAGATTCTTGCTGGGCTCCCAACCCTCATCAATTCTGAGGTAGGAAAGGTTCCCTTGGTGGGAGTTGGTTGGCTGCCCCACTGGAAAATTAAAGACATCCCCAGGTCACTGAACAGTCAGTAAAGTCCTTCCCCAAGAAGGGATTGCCTGCAGTTGTGAACTTTGTTGGGTCATTGACAGGAAGCTCTGATGGTCTTCCATCCTGACACTGCAGAGGTCACCTCAGCCAGGGAACCATTCCCAATAGCAGGAATGTGCTGTCAGATTGTGGTCCTTTGCTGGGACGTTTTGAAAACTGCCTGACCCCTGATTCCCGTGACAGTCCTTTCCCAGGAATCCTACCCAAAGACAGGACAGCACCAGGAAACTGTCCCCGCCATTATCCATCTGAATCTCCCCTCTATAAGCCTCTGCAAAATCTGTCTGTAGCAAAATTAACTCCAATTCTCTCTGCAGACTCTGACTCCATAAGAGTGACTGGTTAGATTCTCCACAACAAACAACTATTGAAAGCAGTGTTCTTCAATCTGTTGAAGAAGGGAATGAGATGGTGCCTTATGAAAAAAAAACCATGAGAGAGCACATGGAAGTGGGATAAGTGACTTTTGGGGAGCAAGACAGTGAGGGGATTTGTGACTGAAATGATCCTATAACCGCTCATCATCAAAGAGATTAACTGATTTGGGAAAACAACTGATAGCATTTCAATTTAAACAAGACATGGCACACAAGGTGTAAATATACATTGTTCTTTCTGGAACCTGGTCCCTTTTTGTGTTCAGTACAACGTCTTCCTCCATACAGAGGGAGGGGGTGTGGGGGTCTTCATGTCTGCTACTTACCGAAGGTGAGGACACTTATGGGAGATGAACCCATCGTGGGATTGAGGTCAAGTCACGAAACACACCGTCAATGAGGTCACTTTACGAGCACAGCTCCTGCTGATTATATGGAAGCACACATTGTGTCATCATCTGAAGTGGAAATAGAATTACAGAAAGCGTCAGAACTCAGCTTGCATTTATACAATGCCTTTGATGTAGCAAAATATCTCATAGCAGAATAATCACGCAACATTTGACACAGGACCACAGAAGGAGATATTGAGGCAGATAAATAAGTATGAAGTAATGCAAGGTTTGGAGGGATATGTACCAAGGGCAGGCAGAATTAGTTTAATTTGAAGGGTCATGTTTGGCACAACATCATGGGCCGAAGGGCCAATTCCTGTGCTGGATAATTCTATAGATTAGATTAGATTACTTACAGTGTGGAAACAGGCCCTTCGGCCCAACAAGTCCACACCGACCCGCCGAAGCGCAACCCACCCATACCCCTACATCCACCCCTTTAACCTAACACTACGGGCAATTTAGCATGGCCAATTCACCTGACCCGCACATCTTTGGACTGTGGGAGGAAACCGGAGCACCCGGAGGAAACCCACGCAGACACGGGGAGAATGTGCAAACTCCACACAGTCAGTCGCCTGAGTCGGGAATTGAACCCGGGTCTACAGGCGCTGTGAGGCAGCAGTGCTAACCACTGGGCCTCTATGTTCTATTTCTATGTATGAAGAAAAGTCTGAAATAAAGATGGAGGAATAGATAAGATTATGAATGAACTCCAGAAGAGCTGAAAACCTAACCGCCAATGGTGAAGTGATTAACAGGACAGAATTATAGGAGGGTCGACATTGCAATGATTAATGAGTGGCTAGGTAAGCTGGTGTGTTACTCTGAGAACTTTGGAAGAACGAGAGGCGATCTGATTGAAATATAGATTCTGAAGGGGCCTGAAGAGGCGACACTAGAGATTATTTCCCCTGGTCAGGGAATCTAAAGCATGTGTTGTGAGGGAGGAGGGGTTGGTTCACAATCTCAGAATAAGTGGCCAATCATTTAGGACTGAGATAAGGGAAATCATTTCACTCAGAGGTCTATATCTCTTGGGAATTCTCAATCCTAGAGTGTTGTGAAAGCTCTGCTGTTGAATACGCTTACAGCTGGAATAGACCGAGTTTGGTCCCTAAGGGAAATGAGGGATATGAGAGAGGTGAGAAAGTTGAAGCTAAAGCCCATGTTGATGATGCTAAATAGCTGCACAGGTTCAAGGGACTGTACAGACTACACCAGCTCATTATTTCTTATGTTTTTGACATCGTCTCAGAGTAAGAGAGAGGTGAGGCCACAGAGAATTGGGATAAAAAATTTAAATTTGAGGCATTTCAGACTTGTGACAATCACTGGTTGGGGGATTTGAGCTATAGGGAGAGGCTGAACAGGCTGGGGTTGTTTTCCCTGGAGCGTCGGGGGCTGTGGGGTGACCTTATAGAGGTTTACAAAATTATGAGGGGCATGGATATGGTAAATAGGAAAAGTCTTTTCCCTGGGGTCGGGGAGCCCAGAATTAGAGGGCATAGATTTAGGGTGAGAGGGGAAAAGAGACCTACGGGGCAACTTTTTCACACAGAGGGTGGTACGTGTATGGAATGAGCTGCCAGAGGATGTGGTGGAGGCTGGTACAATTGCAACATTTAAGAGGCATTTGGATGGGTATATGAATAGAAAGGGTTTGGAGTGATATGGGCCGGGTGCTGGCAGGTGGGACTAGATTGGGTTGGGATTTCTGATCAGCGTGGATGGATTGGACCGAAGGGTCTGTTTTCATGCTGTACATCTCTGTGACTCTGTGACACTGAATGACGACCTTTACACTTCAAGATGTGTCACACATCTTACAGAGCCGCAGATGTAAAGTTTTATTGTTCTAAAGAAGCAAAACAATAAAGGGCATATTTATATCATGATGTTGGTTGAGGGATGAATATTGGTTAAGACACTGGGAGACCTCTATTTTTTATGCCCTGGGATTATTTACACCCTCTTGAGAAGGCAGTGGAAGGCCTTCAGTTAGCATCACACCTGAAAGACAGCACCTTCAGAGTATGAAAACTAACAGTCTCCTTCCCTTAAATCCACGCTTCCAGAATACAGCAGTTCATTTTGAAGATAAACCTTGCATTCTCCCAAGAAGGTATTAGATATAGCTTTTCAGGCTAAAGGGATCAGGTTACAACACTGAGTTGGATGATCACCAATGATCCTATTTGATAGCAGAACATGCTCAAAGAGCTGAATGGCCTCGTCCTGCTCCTATTCTCTTTATTTTGATGTATGTTTCTGTGACAACGTTACAGGATCAGAGGAATAGTCCATTCAGGCGAAAGTGAGGACTGCAGATGCTGGAGATCAGAGTCGAGAGTGTGATATTGGAAAAGCACAGCAGGTCAGGCAGCATCCGAGGAGCAGGAGAGTTGATGTTTCAGACAAAAGCCCTTCATCAGGAATAGCCCATTCAGCCCAGTAAGTCAGTCCCTCCATTCAATATGCCTTTCTCCTTAAACATGCTCAAGGACTCAGCCTCCAGAGCTCTCTGACAGAGAAAAAGGTACACAACCCTCTGATCAAAAAGATTTCTCCTCATCTCAGTCCTCAGTGGTAACCCCATTATTTTTAAATTGTGCCTCCTGGTTCTAAACTCCCCAGCCAGGGGAAGCATCGCACCTGCATCTCTCCTGTCTGTCTCTTTTAAGTATTCTGTTGGTTTCAATGTGATCACCTCCCATTCTTCACAACTCTTCACAGGCCTGGTTTACCAAATCTCTCCCAATAGGACAATCTCACCATCCTGGGAACAACTCTGGTGAACCAAATAATATCTTTTTTGAGATAAGGAGATCAAAGTCGTGCACAGCATTCTAGTCTAACCAAACTTATTTGAAATTGAAGCGTTCGTTATTCCTGTACTCAAATCTTCCTGCATATTGGAATAATGAACATAAGAACAGAAGAAACAGGGCAGGAGTAGGCAATTCAGTCCCTTGAGCTTACTTCATCACTTAATACTGTCATGGCTGATCTCACCTTGGCCTCAAATCCACTTTCCTGACCACTCCCCATAACCTTTCATCCCATTACTAATTAAACTTCCGTCTACCTTGTCCAATTTAGTCAGTGTCCTGACATCCACTACACTCTGGGTAATGAATGCCACTACCCCTTGAAAGAAACAATTTCTCCTCAAAGACTCCCTGACCTCAAGAAATACAACATAGATATTAACATATGGGTGACCCTCATTCAGAAGAAACTAACTGGGAGAAAACTCTCGTATGAAGGGACACAGTTCTGCAAGAGTACTTGGCAGCAAGAGGAATACGGAAAGGAACTGGAGGAAGGAATGTTTTTTGAGATCAAGGATCACTTCCACCTCCTTGGAACACCTGCTAAATATGTGGTCAGAGATGCAGCTCGAGGATTGGTCTCAGTCTTTGGGACCCACTGAACCCATGACCAGTAACACAGAACTATCTCGGTGGACAATCATACTCATTAGCAAGTGATTTTCAATGACACATCTTAATCAGCCCCACTCCCAGACACAAGCAAATCAGAACAGCGTAAGAGATACATTGTTGACACATTTACACATGTGGTTTTTCTATCCCATCATTTATGTTGCTGAGAAACGCTATGAATAGTTGAGGTCCCAACACAGATCCTTGCTGATACATCATGCCATCCAGTGTACTTGCCTATTATTCCCACTTTCTTTCTCTTGTTACTCAGCTAACTCCTCGACAGGTCAATAATTTGCCCTCAGTACCACAAGTGTTGATTTTAGCTGGCAGGGCTAACATTCCATGCCCATTACATTAGGGACTCCTTCGAAATTCAGTCAGACTCATCAGGAATGACGTCCCCTTTACAAAGCCTTCTGCCCTCCTCCCCCCACTGTTCAGCTACAGGTTTGAGGCGTTCAGTCACACTATCACGGCGGCACGGTGGCACAGTGGTTAGCACTGCTGCCTCACAGCGCCAGAGACCCGGGTTCAATTCCCGCCTCAGGCGACTGACTGTGTGGAGTTTGCACGTTCTCCCCGTGTCTGCGTGGGTTTCCTCCGGGTGCTCCGGTTTCATCCCACAGTCCAAAGATGTGCAGTTCAGGTGAATTGACCATGCTAAATTGCCCGTAGTGTTAGGTAAGGGGTGAATGTAGGGGTTGCGCTTCGGCGGGTTGGTGTGGACTTGTTGGGCCGAAGGGCCTGTTTCCACACTGTAATGTAATCTAATCTATCATTAAGTAGAGTCTTGAGTCATTTCCCAGCAACAGGCTAATGATCTATTATCCTCTGGCTACTCTCTCTCCGAGTTCTTACTGATGAGACAGAGTGACATATATAATCTTCTAATCTGAATGGATGGTTTCCAAGTGAAGAGAATTTTGGAACAATCACAATGAGAATACTTTCAATGATCTCACCCACACACTTTAAAATCTCTGGGGTGGAAAACCACCCGCTTCCGGGGAATTGTGACTTTCTCCAAGTTCCTCTTTCTTTCATTTTGTTGATGTTAATTTGAATGAGTCTCTCTCTGTGTTCATGATTACCAGTTCTGATATATTGGCTTCCTCTCCCACTGGAACAAGTAATTGTTCAACATGCCCCTCATTTCCTTCTTTTCATTTTTAATCATCCTTCAAAGGGTCAATGTTGCTCCTGGCCATTTTTTTTTATTAAAATATTATGTTGATTTTAAAATTCTTTAAAATTCTGGCTCATTGCTGTAATATGGCCTGGTCCGTTCACACTGTTGCAGTAAACTATTGCAGACACACTTGAGAAATTTCCTCCCTTTCTGATATACGCTGATCTATTTACCCCAATCCAATAAGAAAATTAACCCACTCTGACCACTTCATTTAAAACTACTCTCCTTTTGGTATGTCCCTTTGGTATGTCCTTGCCTAACCTTGGCCTTTATAGAATCTACTACTACACAACTGTGACCAGTAAATCTTTACGTAAGTCCTGCTACAATGTTAAATCTTCTTCCACTCCTTCATTCTACCCTGCATGATCTAACGTCTGCTTTTTGCCTGCTCTCTTACCACTGAATAGATTTCATCATTAACACAAGTCTAGCCCAGCCCAGCCTAGCACAGTCAGCCCAGCCTAGCACAGTCAGCCTAGCACAGCCCAGCCCAGCCTAATACAGCCCAGCCCATCACAGCACAGCCCAGCCTAGCCCAGCTTAGCACAGCCCAGCCCAGCCTAGCCTAGCACAGCCCAGCCCAGCCCAGCCCAGCCTAGCACAGCCCAGCCCAGCTCAGCCCAGCCCAGTCCAGCCTAGCACAGCCCAGCCCAGCCCAGCACAGCCTAGCACAGCCCAGCCCAGCCTAGCACAGCCCAGCCCAGCCCAGCCTAGCACAGCCCAGCCCAGCCTAGCACAGCCCAGCCCAGCCCAGTCTAGCACAGCACAGCCCAGCCCAGCCCAGTCTAGCCCAGCCCAGCCTAGCACAGCCCAGCCCAGCCTAGCACAGCCCAGCCCAGTCTAGCCCGGCCCAGCCCAGCCTAGCCCGGCCCAGCCCAGTCCAGCCTAGCACAGCCCAGCACAGCCCAGTCTAGCCCAGCCTCGCCTAGCACAGCCCAGTCTAGCCTAGCCCAGCCTAGCACAGCCCAGCATAGCCTAGCACAGCCCAGCCCAGTCTAGCCCAGCCCAGCCTAGCACAGCCCAGCCCAGCCTAGCACAGCCCAGCCTAGCCTAGCACAGCCCAGCCCAGCCCAGTCTAGCCCAGCCCAGCCTAGCACAGCCCAGCCCAGCCTAGCACAGCCCAGCCTAGCCTAGCACAGCCCAGCACAGCACAGTCTAGCCCAGCCCAGCCTAGCACAGCCCAGCCCAGCCTAGCACAGCCCAGCCTAGCCTAGCACAGCCCAGCACAGCCCAGTCTAGCCCTGCCCAGCCTAGCACAGCCCAGCACAGCCCAGCCTAGCCCAGCCCAGCCCAGCACAGCCCAGCCCAGCCTAGCACAGCCCAGCCCAGCCTAGCACAGCCCAGCACAGCCCAGTCTAGCCCAGCCCAGCCCAGCCCAGTCTAGCCCAGCCCAGCCCAGCACAGCCCAGCCCAGCCCAGCCTAGCACAGCCCAGCCCAGCCTAGCACAGCCCAGCACAGCCCAGTCTAGCCCAGCCCAGTCCAGCACAGCCCAGCCTAGCTTAGCCCAGCCCAGCCCAGCCCAGCACAGCCCAGCCCAGCCTAGCACAGCCCAGCCCAGCCCAGCCTAGCACAGCCCAGCCCAGTCTAGCCCAGCCCAGCCCAGCACAGCCCAGCCTAGCACAGCCCAGCCCAGTCTAGCCCAGCCCAGCCTAGCACAGCCCAGCCCAGTCTAGCCCAGCCTAGCACAGCCCAGCCAGTCTAGCCCAGCCCAGCCCAGCCTAGCACAGCCCAGCCCAGCACAGCCCAGCACAGCCCAGTCTAGCCCAGCCCAGCACAGCCCAGCCTAGCACAGCCCAGCACAGCCCAGCCTAGCCCAGCCTAGCACAGCCCAGCCCAGCACAGCCCAGCCCAGCCCAGCACAGCCCAGCACAGCCCAGCCCAGCACAGCCTAGCACAGCCCAGCCCAGCCCAGCCCAGCACAGCCCAGCCCAGCCCAGCACAGCCCAGTCTAGCCCAGCCCAGCCCAGCACAGCCCAGTCTAGCCCAGCCCAGCCCAGCACAGCCCAGCCCAGCCTAGCACAGCCCAGCCCAGCCTAGCACAGCCCAGCACAGCCCAGTCTAGCCCAGCCCAGTCCAGCACAGCCCAGCCTAGCTTAGCACAGCCCAGCCCAGCCCAGCCCAGCCCAGCCCAGCACAGCCCAGCCTAGCACAGCCCAGCCCAGCACAGCCCAGCCCAGCCCAGCCCAGCCCAGCCCAGCCCAGCACAGCCCAGCCTAGCCCAGCCTAGCACAGCCCAGCCCAGCCTAGCACAGCCCAGCCCAGCCCAGCCCAGATCAGTATAACATAAACCTCTGAATCTAACTCTGCTGAACATAGCCCAATGTAGGTCAGCCCTCCACTGCATTGAAGGTGAAAAATCCATTTTCTGGAGGGGATTTAAGTTTTTATAATTAAAAACATAGAGATATGTCTGAAATAAAAACAATAAGATGTTTCCAAGCAAAAGGGAGAAAGTGAGGACTGCAGATGCTGGAGATCGGAGTCAAAAAGTGTGGTGCTGGAAAAGCGCAGCCAGTCAGGCAGCATCTGAGGAGTAGGAGGGTCAATGTTTCAAACATAATCTTTTTATCAGGAATGAAAAGCTCTTCATTCCTGTTGAAGGGCTTGTGTTTGAAACACCGACCTCCTGCTCCTCGAATGCTGCCTGATCGGCTGTGCTTTTCCAGCACCACACCTTTTGATTCTGTTTCCAAATAAGACATGATTGAGTAAAGGTCAGGGAATCCCCAGAATCCAGGAACGCTACCCATGTTGGGCCTGCCATTAATGTTGAAAAGTGGGAGCAACACATACTGATGGTCTGTGTGTCGTTACTCAGTTTAAGATCACAAGAATTAGGAGCAGGAGTCAGCCACACAAACACTCAAACCTTCTTCACATTTCCTTAGAGGCCAAGATATATCAACATTAGATTTGAACACATTCAATGACCATTCACAGCCCCTGGGATAGTCTGCAACACATATTCACAATCGTTTGAAGATATTCTTTTAGTTTTTTTATGGCATGTGACCATTAATGGGGAGACATTTGTTGCCTATCTCTATTTACCCTGAACTATATTAATTAAGGTCATTTCAACGGGTGGGGGTTATGAGTCAACCACATTGCTTTGGGTCTGGAGTCACATGTAGACCAGATCAAGGAAAGATGGCAGTCTTTCCCCATGTCAGTATTAAATGCCAACTCCTTATCCTGAGATCACAATCCCTCATTCTTAATCCTCCAGTTTAGGGAGCCTCTCCAGCTCTCTAAGGAGTTTATACAGTTCATTGAGATCACCTGTCCCTCTTCTAAACTCTGGGGAAGAGAAGCCCATTGGCTAATTGATGGGGCTCTCTGTAAGGCATCCCAGCAGGAATGCTGTGAGCTGTTGATCAGCAATACAGCTCCACTTGTCTGAGATGTAGATCTGAGTGGTGAATGACTCGACTGGAATTGTGACACTGTAAAATGGGATTAAGGCCATTTCTCTTTCAATGGGGCCTGAATGGACTTTTTCTTAAACTGCCCAAGTGTGGCCTCCGATCCCAGAGTAAAATAAGTCATGTGTCAAATTAACCATCACCTTGGAAACAGCGAGCGAAGCACAATAGAAACTGCCACTTGTTCTTTCTAAACAATATGGAGCTCAACCTTTTCTCAATGGAAACAGGTCAGTCATTCCTTAACCGAGGTTGTGATAATGGCCATAGTGACTGAGTTAGTAGTTGTGCACCTTCTGTTCTGGGAGAGTTTGTTTAACAGAGTAGAAACAGGCTGGACGGCAAGTAGTTCTTCCCTTTGCAGAGCAGTGAGACTCAGAAATACATTGCCGACTAACATGGTGGCTGCTGATTCTCTAGGTGGCCTTAACAGGGAGTTGGACCAGTCCCTGTCCGAGATCTGGGATCCCATCACACACCGACAGAAGGTCAGTCATTATACAGGCCACACTTGGTCTGTATGATCATCTTTGACTGATCAGATGGAGGCTGTGTTTCTACCTGAGGCTGGACAAAGGAAATGTGGGGAGAATAAAAATCAATCTTGGGACAAATTTTCAAAGCACGGAAGGCTGAAAACAAGGCAAAAATTAAAGGGAAGCTTCTTCAAGAGGAGGGGTCCATTCTGCCCAGGTTTCATTCAGCAACTTGCCACTTCCTTGTAGTGACTTTGTGGCAGCAGGAAATCCCAAAGCATTTTACAGCCAATGAAGGACTTGTGAACTGTAGTCACTGTTGTAATTTTTAAAATGCTGCAGCTAATGTATGCACAGCAAGCTCTCACAAACAGCAACGTGACAATAATCAGGTAAACTGTTGTGTTTGAGGGATAGATACGGGCCAGGTCATTGAAGGGTTATCCTCTGCTCTTCTTCAAATAGCATCGTTGGGTCTTTTATGATGTGGAGGAGCCGCTGTTGGACTGGGATGGACAAAGTTAAAAATCACACAACACCAGGTTAGAGTCCAACAGGTTTATTTGGAAGCACTAGCTATCAGAGTGCTGCTCCTTCATCAGGTGGTTGTGATCACCTCAGTTTAACGTCTTGTCTGAAACACTGCACCTCTGAAAGCACAGCATTCGCTTGGCCCTGTGATGGATTATCAGCTCTCTGAATTGGGAATCCATCCCCCAATCTCCGGACTGAGAGATTAGTTTGCTACCCACTGAACCACTGCTGACAGAGAGGGAATTATGCATTTGTACAGCACAGGGGCAGCAAACAGGCATACAAGGACCAAGGGATACAGGCTGGAAGTGCATAAATGAAATCGAGAAATGTAGATGATACAACAGTAGAACTGGACTGAATGGCCTACTCTACTTCCCATGGTAGAACCTTGTGGCTGTGATCATCTCAGCTGTAACTGGATGGATATCAGAGTTCTAATGAGTCTTAAAATTCCCTGAGTTTGCAGCATTTCACCATGAAGCAGCCACTTGAGCCAGTGTCTGGTGTATCATAAGTTTCATGAAGGTTCCTCACAATAGGGGTGGCCTGGTGGCCCAATAGTTAGTACTGCAGCCTCACAGCACCAGGGACCCGGGTTCGATTCCAGCTTCAGGCGACTGTCTGTGTGGAGTTTGCACATTCTCCCCGTGTCTGTGTGGGTTTCCTCTGGGTGCTCTGGTTTCCTCCCACAGTCCAAAGATGTGCAGGTTAGATTAATTGGCCATGCTAAATTGCCTCATCATGTGAGGTGCATTAGTCAGAGGGAAATGGGTCTGGGTGGGTTACTCTTCAGAGGGTTGGTGTGGACTGGTTGGGCCAAAGGGCCTGTTTCCACACTGTAGAGAATCTAATCCAATTCCAACTGAGATCTTTGACAAAACTCCCATTTGGTGTACAATTTTTTAATGCTTAGTTTCATGTTGCGATGCATTAACACGAAGGAAATGAAACAATTGAGTTGGAGGTTGGGATGGTTCAGCTCCCACATTCCTGATGAAGGGTTTTTGCCTGAAACGTGGACTCTCCTCCTTGGATGCTGCCTGACGTGCCGTGCTTTTCCAGCACCACACTTTTTCGACTCCCTTCTGCACTACCGGTTGTATCCAGAGGGTGGCACATCTTCCCGATGCCAACACAACATCCCAAGTTCAGACTCTCAATAAAATATATGACTCCAAGCAATTTTATTCATGTTTGTACTGGTTTGGCAGACCCAATGCGCTCTCAGTTTATCTGGATGTACAGTATTCATTTCTTTATGCATATTTCCTACACATTTCTCTCACAGATACAATAAACAAAGAAAGAAATCCAGGATTAGGATCCTGTTCCCAAATTTCACCTTCTGCCCCATAAAGCACACAGGATGAATACCACATTGAGAAACAGAGACACGTAGAAACAGAAACACACATTTTATATATATACTGAGACACAGACAGGGAGGAAAATACAGATACAGAGAGTCCGCGGAACACACAGCCAGGGAGAAACAACACCGATCGGGAGACACAGAAATAGGGGCGATAAAGGGGTAATGTACACAAACACTGAGTAACACAGACAGGGACAGAGAGAGAGAGAGACACACACACACACACACACACAAATGCAGGAACACACATACAGATACAGGGACACAGATATCGTGGAGAGACAGACACAGATAAAGAAACACAGGCAACGAAAGAGATACCGAGAGAAAAATGCACATAGATAGAGGGACACAGAAACAGAGACACAGTGACATACAGACACAGGTAGACACACACATATGGTGAGGGCAGATACACATACGCACAGAAAGAGAGACACAGACACTAATGGACATACACACCGATACAGAGGCATACACAGATGCAGAGACACAGGTAGACACACACTCAGATACAGAGACACAGTAGACACACACACATACAGGAACACAGACACACACACACACACAGACAGATATGTAGCGCTCAGACGCCGTGCCTTCGGGTGTTTGCCCTGAAATGTTACTCTTTCGATCACAGCATCCCCCTGACAGGAGATTAGAGTAGATTCCGAGAGAAATCCGAATGTCAGAAACTTGTTAACCCATTGCAGACACCAGTTTGATGGTGTCTGCAATGGGTTAAAACACTCAGGTGGGTGCAGCGTGTACAATGAACAGAAAAAGGCGAAGGACAATGAGGAGGTGAGACTCACCGGTGCAGCTATGTGTCCCAGAGACTCCAGTCCACATATTCCGCTCGCCAGCACTGAACCCACTGAGGCCGGTCAGGGAGAGCTGGGGACGCTGTACCGCTCCGACAGGCTGGGAGTTACTGACTGGGAACAGAGGGCGGGTCTGCTCCCCGCACCGCACAATCAGTGACAGCGCTAGCTCAAAGGCACAAAGAACAGCATCTTCACCGGATAGAGACAGGAGCACTGAGCCTGAAACACCATGAGCAGCAACAGTGACACCCACACCAACAATACCAGCAACAGTAACATCTCCATCAACTAACACCAACCAGTAACACCTGTAACAGTTAATACCAGCAACAGTAACATCACCATCAACTAACACCAACCAGTAACACCTGTAACAACTAATACCAGCAACAGTAACATCATCATCAACTAACACCAGTAATACCTGTAACAGCTAATACCAGCAACACTGACATATGCATCAACTAACACCAGTAATACCTGTAACAGCTAATTCCAAACACAGTAACAACTCCATCAATTAACACCAGTAATCCAACAACTAACACCAGTAATACCTGTAACAGCTAAGACCAACAACAGTAACATCTCCATCAACTAACATCAGTAATACCTGTAACAGCTAAGACCAGCAATAGCAACATCTCCAACAACTAACACCAGTAATAACTGTAACCGCTAAGACCAACAACAGTAACATCTCCAACAACTAACACCAGTAATACCTGTAACAGCTAATTCCAAACACAGTAACATCTCCAACAACTAACACCTGTAATACCTGTAACAGCTAAGACCAGCAATAGTAACATCACCATCAACTAACACCAGTAATACCTGTAACAGCTAGGACCAACAACAGTAACATCTCCAACAACTAACACCAGTAATACCTGTAACAGCCAAGATCAGCAACAGTGACATCTCTATCAACTAACACCAGTAATACCTATAACAGCTAATTCCAAACACAGTAACATCTCTATCAACTAACACCAGTAATACCTGTAAAAGCTAAGACCAACAACAGTAACATCTCCAACAACGAACACCAGTAACATCTGTAACAGCTAATTCCAAACACAGTAACATTTCCAACAACTAACACCAGTAATACCTGTAACAGCTAATACCAGCAACAGTGACATATGCATCAACTAACACCAGTAACACTTGTAATAGCTAATTCCAAACACAGTACCATCTCCAACAACTAACACCAGTAATACCTGTAACAGCTAAGACCAACAACAGTAACATCTCCAACAACTAACACCAGTAATACCTGTAACAGCTAATACCAGCAACAGTAACATCTCCAACAACTAACACCAGTAATACCTGTAACAGCTAATACCAGCAACAGTAACATCTCCAACAACTAACACCAGTAATACCTGTAACAGCTAAGACCAGCAACAGTAACATCTCCAACAACTAACACCAGTAATACCTGTAACAGCTAATTCCAAGCACAGTAACATCTCCAACAACTAACACCAGTAACAGCTAATTCCAAACACAGTAACATCTCCAACAACTAACACCAGTAACACCTGTAACAGCTAATTCCAAACACAGATACTACTGGTGCTAGTTGTTGGAGATGTTACTGTTGTTGGTCTTAGCTGTTACAGGTATTACTGATGGTATTTGAAGGTGATGTTACTGTTGTTGGTCTTAGCTGTTACATGTATTACTGGTGTTAGTTGATAGAGATGTTACTGTGTTTGGAATTAGCTGTTACAGGTATTACTGGTGTTAGTTGTTGCAGATGTTACTGTGGTTGGTCATAGCATTTACAGGTTTTACTGGTGTTAGTTGTTGGAGATGTTACTGTTGCTGGTATTAGCTGTTACATGTATTACTGGTGTTAGTTGTTGGAGATATTACTGTTGTTGGTCTTAGCTGTTACAGGTATTACTGATGGTATTTGAAGGTGATGTTACTGTTGTTGGTCTTAGCTGTTACAGGTATTACTGGTGTTAGTTGTTGGAGATGTTACTGTTGTTGGTATTAGTTGTTACAGGCATTACTGGTGTTAGTTGTTGGAGATGTTACTGTTGCTGGTATTAGCTGTTACAGGCATTACTGGTGTTAGTTGTTGGAGATGTTACTGTGTTTGGAATTAGCAGTTACAGGTATTACTGGTGTTAGTTGATAGAGATGTTGCTGTTGTTGGTCTTAGCTGTTACAGGTATTACTGGTGTTAGTTGATGGAGATGTTACTGATGCTGGTATTAGCTGTTACAGGTATTATTTGTGTTAGTTGTTGGAGATGTTACTGTTGTTGGTATTAGCTGTGACAGGTATTACTGGTGTTAGTTGTTGGAGATGTTACTGTTGTTGGTCTTAGCTGTTACAGGTATTACTGATGGTATTTGAAGGTGATGTTACTGTTGTTGGTCTTAGCTGTTACAGGTATTACTGGTGTTAGTTGGTGGAGATGTTACTGTTGTTGGTATTAGTTGTTACAGGTATTACTGGTGTTAGTTGTTGGAGATGTTACTGTTGTTGGTCTTAGCTGTTACAGGTATTACTGGTGTTAGTTGTTGGAGATGTTACTGTTGCTGGTCTTAGCCGTTACAGGTATTACTGGTGTTCGTTGTTGGAGATGTTACTCTGTTTGGAATTAGCTGTTACAGGTATTACTGGTGTTAGTTGATGGTGATGTTACTGTTGCTGGTCTTAGCTGTTACAGGTATTACTGGTGTTAGTTGTTGGAGATGTTACTGTGTTCGGAATTAGCTGTTACAGGTATTACTGGTGTTAGTTGATGGTGATGTTACTGTTGTTGGTCTTAGTTGTTACAGGTATTACTGACGTTAGTTGTTGGAGATGTTACTGTTGCTGGTATTAGCTCTTACAGGTATTACTGGTGTTAGTTGATGGTGATGTTACTGTTGCTGGTCTTAGCTGTTACAGGTATTACTGGCGTTAGTTGTTGGAGATGTTACTGTTGTTGGTCCTAGCTGTTACAGGTATTACTGGTGTTAGTTGTTGGTGATGTTACTGTGTTTGGAATTAGCTGTTACAGGTATTACTGGTGTTAGTTGTTGGAGATGTTACTGTGTTTGGAATTAGCTGTTACTAGTGTAACTGGTGTTAATTGTTGGAGATGTTACTGTGCTTGGAATTAGCTGTTACAGGTGTTACTGGTGTTAGTTGATGGTGATGTTACTGTGCTTGTAATGAGCTGTTACAGGTATTACTGGTGTTAGTTGTTGGAGATGTTACTGTTGTTGGTCTTAGGTATTACAGGTATTACTGGTGTTAGTTGTTGGAGATGTTACTGTTGCTGGTCCTAGCTGTTACAGGTATTACTGCTGTTAGTTGATGGAGATGTTACTGTGTTTGGAATTAGCTGTTACAGGTGTTACTGGTGTTAGTTGATGCATATGTCACTGTTGCTGGTATTAGCTGTTACAGGTATTACTGGTGTTAGTTGTTGGAGATGTTACTGTTGTTGGTATAAGGTGTTACAGGTATTACTTGTTCGTTGCTGGAGATATTACTGTTGCTGGTCTTAGCTGTTACATGTATTACTGGTGTTAGTTGTTGGAGATGTTACTGTGTTTGGAATTAGCTGAAACAGGTATTACTGGTGTTAGTTGTTGGAGATATTACTGTTGCTGGTAATAGCTGTTACAGGTATTACTGGTGTTAGTTGTT
>NC_057712.1:40256856-40264407 GCF_004010195.1 Chiloscyllium plagiosum
ATTAGGTGTTACAGATGTTACTGGTGTTAGTTGTTGGAGATGTTACTTTTGTTGGTCTTCGCTTTTACAGGTATTACTGGTGTTAGTTGATAGAAATGTTGCTGTGTTTGGAATTAGCTGTTACAGGTATTACTGGTGTTTGTTGTTGGAATGTTACTGTTGCTGGTATTAGCTGTTACAGGTATTACTGGTGTTTGTTGTTGGAGATGTTACTGTTGCTGGTATTATCTGTTACAGGTATAACTGGTGTTAGTTGTTGGAGATGTTACTGTGTTTGGAATTAGCTGTTACTGGTATTACTCGTGTTAGTTGTTGGAGATGTTACTGTTGTTGGTCTTAGCTGTTACAGGTATTACTGGTGTTTTTGGAGATGTTACTGTTGCTGGTCTTAGCTGTTACAGATATTACTGGTGTTAGTTGTTGGAGATGTTACTGTTGCTGGTATTAGCTGTTACAGGTATTACTGGTGTTAGTTGTTGGAGATGTTACTGTGTTTGGAATTAGCTGTTACAGGTATTACTGGTGTTAGTTGTTGGAGATGTTATTGTTGCTGGTCTTAGCTGTTACAGGTATTACTGGTGTTAGTTGTTGGAGATGTTACTGTTGCTGGTCTTAGCTGTTGCAGGTATTACTGGTGTTAGTTGTTGGAGATATTACTGTTGCTGGTCTTAGCTGTTTCAGGTATTACTGGTGTTAGTTGTTGGAGATGTTACTGTGTTTGAAATTAGCTGTTACAGGTATTACTGGTGTTAGTTGTTGGAGATTAGATTAGATTAGATTACTTACAGTATGGAAACAGGCCCTTCGGCCCAACAAGTCCACACCGACCCGCCGAAGCGCAACCCACCCATTCCCCTACATTTACCCCTTTACCTGACACTACGGGCAATTTAGCATGGCCAATTCACCTGACCTGCACATCTTTGGACTGTGGGAGGAAACCGGAACACCCGGAGGAAACCCACGCAGACACGGGGAGAACGTGCAAACTCCACACAGTCAGTCGTCTGAGGCGGGCATTGAACCCGGGTCTCTGGCGCTGTGAGGCAGCAGTGCTAACCACTGTGCCACCGTGCCGCCTTGATAGTGTGACTGAACGCCTCAAACCTGTAGCTGAACAGTGGTGGGTGGAGGGCAGAAGGCTTTGTAAAGGGGACGTCATTCCTGATGAGTCTGACTGAATGTATCTAGCCTCAACAACTCTGTGGGATATAGAATTCTAGACATTTGCAACCCACTGGAAGAAGAAATTCCCTTCCATCTTGTTTTAAACCAGAGTTCCATTATTCCCCCACTAGAAGATTATGCAATGATCCAAGGAAGTTGGTGAAAACTATAAAAGGATTTTATACAGTCATTAGAAAGAAATTATTTCTGGTTGAAGAGTTCACAGTAAATATCAATTACAGCTGGGTCATTTAGAAGTTACTTCAGAAAATACTTTATCACACAAAAGGAAACCAGGACCACCCTTCCCCAAAAACCTGGGGGTGAACTGAAATATCCAAGCCTGAGATTGATAGAGTTCTGCTGGATGAGATCAATGGAACTGAGGTAGGCAAATGGAGTCAGGCTGCAAGTAACCATGAATGGCAGAACAGGGTGAATTTGAAATCCAATAATTCCAACATGTCCCATCCTGCCTGCCCACACCCAAAGGTGAGAAACACTACATTTCTTTCTGGATTGTGAAGTTGCAGGTTGGAGTATCTGGGATGGCAGATTGGTCTTAAAACAAAAGATTGGGGAATTTGGATCTATGTCTGCTGATAATTGAAAGAATGTGGAGTGGCCTTATTGAAACTACTAAAAGGCTGTGATAGGGACAATGTAGACAAGAAGCATCCCCAGGCTGGTATGTCTAAAACCAGGGGATATCAGGGTAAGAGTAGGTTCTTTCAAAGTGAGATGAGGAGGAATTTCTTTGTCTAGAGGGTAGACCTCCCAGAGATCTGTGGAAGCTCAGTCATTGAGCACGTTCAAACAGAGATTGACTAGATTCTGGAGAGTATTGGCAAGAAGGATCAGGAAGTAATGTGAGAAACTGGAGATAATCAGCCATGGTCTAATGAAATAGTAGGAAAGGCTTGATGGGCTGAATGGCTTATTCCTATTATTATGTTCCTATTGCTTTATGGTGAATACTTGAAGATTTAAAAAAAATGTAGAGGAAATAATGGGAGAGTGAGACTAACTGGCCAGTTCTTTCAAAGGGCCAGTGCAGACATGATGGACCTAATGGCCTATTTCTATGTTGGACACCTTTTTATAGAAAGAACAAGGCAGGTATTTGGGGTGGGATGGTGTGGGTGTTGATGTGGGAATGGAATGGCCTCCTTTATAATATAAGGAAAAGATTAAGGGTATTTAGAGAAGTAGGTAAATGTAGAAAGCAGTACAGAGGAGACAGAGAACACAACAAGAAAAGAACAATTGTTACATCCGCAAATAATTCAGCACAGTAAGGCTATATTGTTAAAGCTGTCTTGCAGGAGGTGATAGGAAGCTATAGATAGCAGGAGGCACAAACCATTATAATATGGACAAATTAAAGAGAGGGACACTGGAAAATAATACCAAGGTCAGTTAGTGAACTCATGGAGTTATCTTAAGGAGGTCTGTCAACAGCAGAAATACAAGAAAAGCGTTGAACATGTACTCAAACCTGAAATGTCCACAGTTTCTTGAAATGGATCTCATACCATTTGCCTTCCCACCTGCATACTGCATTTCCAGGAGAGCTTTTACTGATTTATGAAAGAAATACTTGGGTCTCTTTGGCACTTGCACTTCCCAACCTTACACCATTTAAAAAATATTCTGCCTTTCTGTTTTTTCTACCAAGTGAGTAACATCATACTCATTGTTTCATCTGTCAATTTGCAGCACATTCACTGTGCACGTAGACTGTCCTAGTCTACATGAACCTTCTTTACATCCTCCTCAGCTTACATTACCACCCGGTTTGGTGTCATCAATAAACTGTGAACAACTACTATTAATAACTACTATTAGTCCTCACATCAGGCCATCTTGTTTTTACCCCTATTGCCTTTTGTCAGAGCTCTGTCTTCATACTGTTTGTTGCATGTCTTGCATAATTTTTTCCAGCCCCTACAACCTTCCTCTCTCTCCAACCTCCTCCAGCCCATATGACATTTCCTCCATCTGTTCCCTCCTCCAGCCTCTACAATCCTCCCTCTCTTTGCAACCTCCGCTAGATCCTCCCCCTCTGAAAAACTTGCACTGATTTGAATTTGGCCTCTAGAATGTCCCTGATTTAAATCACTTTGCCATTGGTGTCCTTGTTTTGAGCTGCCTGGACCCTATACTATGGAATTTCATTCCTCAGCCTCGCTTTCCTCTTTTAAGGTGTTCCTTGACACCAACCAACTCTCTTCCATATGCCCTTGTGTGACTTGTTAATTCTTGTCCAATTGCAGCCCTTTCAGTCATCTTGGGACAGTTTTCTATTGACAGGTGCTGTATGATTGTTGTGGTCAGTGATATCCATTTTCCAGGAATGAATAGCCAGGGACACACCCATTGGAACAGACTGCTGGATTCCAGATGGGCAGGAGATAACTAACTTTGAAAGAGTCTGGCAGCGACAAGCCTTAAGCTAAAAGTAGTTTGTCTGTGTATTTTTATATTTCCCACCACAATTACCAAGGATATGTAACCAGTACATTACCTGAGCTTACCTGATAACTCAGTAACCTGTTGTTTCAGCATTTTCAGCTGGTAATTTAAAAATCGACTTTAAAGTACGGTCAATTAAGCATAAAAGTCGACTATTGTTCCAATTAGCAGTTGGTACGTACCACTGCACTAAATAATGATTTCCGGGTTTGCCTTTGGAATTTGGAACAAAATGCCTTCATTTAGTATTGAGCCCTGCAATTATATCTATAAATAAAAATACAAACTTTATTTTGCTGTTGTCTGTCTGTGTGTGAATCTGAGCATGTGCATGCATGCGTGTGTTGTATATGGGTTGCATTTTACAGCACAGTAAGCAAATATTTGGTTCCCTGCTACCAACTCTCTGAAAGAGCTGTTCACTTATTTCCAGCCTTTCCCACATCCTTTAACCATTCCAGCCATCGCCCTGACATGGCAGGAAATTGAATAATCTGTTAAAAACTAATCTCTGGGAGAAAGGAATAACTTGCATTTCTCAGGTGGTCCCAACACAAGTCAATGACAAACTATTAAGCTCTCTAGCTGAACCGTTGGACTCGAACAATGCCCTTCTCCAGCTCCCCAACGACTAACTTCAAAAGTTAAATACTGGTTACTAGTAAGAATTTTAAAAATCGGCATTTATAATGACAGATATATTCTATGTGAGAAAGGAGAATATTATAAAACTTATTCTGCTTCTCATTGTTCTACACTTTTGGTGGACAGGAAACATTTCTGGTTGTAACAGGCTGTCCCTTTTTTGAGGTATTTTAGGTGTTGGAGGTGATTTCCTCGAATTCCAGGAGCAGCAATTACTGTTTTATATGCTGTTGCATTGTTTTGGAACTTTGGAGAAAAAGAAGTCAAAACAACAGCAGTTTTAAAAGGGAGAAGAGCAGACAAAGGCAGCACATGGTGAGGACAGTGCAGGAGAGAGAGAGCGAGAAGGAGAGAGAGAGAGAAAGGGAAAGAGAGAGAGAGAAACCCACACTGCTATCTGACACAACAGTGAATCTGTGCAGTTACTGCCTTTGCTGTTTGAATTCATGTATCACTGGACATCGGAGTGTGTCTTGGAAAATTAACAAACAGTGAAATTCACAACTGATCTTGGAGGGAGAGGTTACAGCACAGAAACAGATAAGTGAATATTTTTAAGTGTGACCTTACAAAAAGTCTGCAGGAGTAAGTAGAGTGGGGTTCTTTCTTGATTATATGTTTTATTGAGATTTGTCTCTTGATTAAACTTAAAATTATAAGCCATAAGTATTAAGTTAGCCTGGAACAGTGTTTTGTAGGGGAATAAGACAGTACTATTTTCTGAGTCTGTAGATTGAAAGAAGCAAAATGGCCCTTAGTAGAGTGACATGCTCTTCTTGTTGGATCTGGGAGTTTAGGGAGAGTTTATGGGTTACTGAGGATTATGCAATAAATACCGTTGGTTGCGAATCCTATCAGATCGGTTGGAGAGACAGTTAGAGGCAATGAGGAATTTACAAGAGCAAGGGGGTGTGATGGATGGTAGTTATAGGAAGGGGGAAAGTCTCAGATACAGTCACATAGATGGGTTAACTCCAGGAAAGGTAAGAGAGGTAGGTAGGTAATGCAGGAGTCTTCTGTGGCTATCCCCATTTCAAACAAGTATGCTGTTTTGGAAAATGTAGGGGGGTGATGGGTTCTCAGGGGAACATAGCACAAACAGCCAAGTTTCTGGTATCGAGACAGGCTCTAATGAGAGGTACGTTGGGTTCCAAGAGATCAAATGTGTGAGGGGACTCTTTAGTCCGAGGCACAGTTAGACGTTTCTGTGGCCAACAGTGAAAAATCAGAATTGTGTGTTGCCTCTCTGGTGCCAGGGTCAATGATGTCTCAGAGAGAGTGCACAATGTTCTCAAGGGGGAGAGAGCCCAACAGGAGGTCACTGTACACATTGGAACCAATGACATAGAAAGGCAAAAGGATGAGATTCTGAAGGGAGAATGTAGCGAGTTAGGCAGGAATTTAAAAAGGAGGTCCTCAAGAGTAGTAATATCTGGATTACTCCTGGTGCTGTGAGCTAGTGCGGGTAGGAATAGGAGGATAGAGCAGATGAATGCATGGCTAAGGAGTTGGTGTATAGGAGAAGGATTCACATTTTTGGATCATTATAATCTCTACTGGGGTAGAAGTGACCTGCACAAGAAGGACGGATTGCACCTGAGTTGGAAGGGGACTAATATACTGGGTAGGTAGATTTGCTAGAGCTGCTCAGGAGGATTTAATTTGGTAAGGTTTGGGGGGGGAGGGTGGTGGAGGGATGGATGTGGGTGAGGTTGGTGAGACCCAGGGAGATGGTGAGACTGGTACAGTTGAGAAAAGATGCGAGTCAAACAGTCAGGGCAGGCAGGGACAAAGCAGAAAACAAGGTAGGACTGATAAATTAAACTGCATTTATTTCAATGCAAGGGGCCTAACAGGGAAGGCAGATGAATTTAGAACAGTTACAGAAACGTGGCTCAGGGATGGGCAGGACTGGCAGCTTAATGTTCCAGGATACAAACGCTACAGGAAGGATAGAAAGGGAGGCATGAGAGGAGAGGGAGTGGCATTTTTGATAAGGGATAGCAATACAGCTGTGCTGAGGGAGGATATTCCTGGAAATACATCCAAGGAAGTTATTTGGGTGGAACTGAGAAATAAGAAAGGGATGATAACCTTATTGGGATTGTGTTATAGACCCTCTAATAGTCAGAGGGAAATTGAGAAACAGATTTGTAGGGAGATCTCAGTTATCTGTAAGAATAATAGGGTGGTTATGGTAGTGATTTTAATATTCCAAACATGGACTGGGACTGCCATAGTGTTAAGGGATTTATGGAGAAGAATTTGTTAAGTGTGTACAAGAAACATTTCTGAGTCAGTTTGTGGATGTACCTACTAGAGAAGGTGCAAACATTGACCTACTCTTGGGAAATAAGGCAGGGCAGGTGACTGAGGTGTCTGTGGGGGAGCACTTTGGAGCCAGTGACCATAATTCTATTAGATTTAAAATAGTGATGGAAAAGGATAGACCAGATCTAAAAGTTGAAGTTCTAAATTGGAGAAAGGCTAATTTTGACGGTATTAGGCAAGATCTTTCAAAAACTAATTGGGGGCAGATATTCACAGGTAAAGGGATAGCTGGAAAATGGGAAGCCTTCAGAAATGAAATAATGAGAGTCCAGCGGCAGTATATTCCTGTCAGGGTGAAAGGGAAGGCTGGTAGGTATAGGGAATGCTGGATGACTAAAGAAATTGAGGGTTTGGTTAAGAAAAAGAAGGAAGCATAGATCAGGTATAGACAAGATAGATCAAATGAATCCTTAGAAGAGTATAAAGGCAGTAGGAGGATACTTAAGAGGGAAATCAGGAGGGCAAAAAGGGGACATGAGATAGCTTTGGCAAATAGAATTAAGGAGAATCCACAGGGTTTTTAAGAACACATTAAGGGCAAAACGGTAATTAGGGAGAGAATAGACCCCTTTGCATGGAACCGCATGAGATAGGAGAGATACTAAAGGAGTATTTTGTATCAGTGGTTACTATGGAAATGGACATAGAAGGTATAGAATGTTGGGAAATAGATGGTGACATCTTGAAAAAGGTCCATATTACAGAGGAGGAAGTGCTGGAAGCTTTGAAATGCATAAAAGTGGATAAATCCCCAGGACCTGATCAGGTTTACCCGAGAACTCTGTGGGAAGCTAGAGAAGTGATTGCTGGGCCTCTTGCAGAGATATTTGTATCATCAATAATCACAGGTGAGGTGCCGGAAGACTGGAGGTTGGCAAACGTGGTGCCACTGTTTAAGAAGGGTGGTAAGGACAAGCCAGGGAACTATAGACC
>NC_057712.1:40264980-40282270 GCF_004010195.1 Chiloscyllium plagiosum
AAAGATTTACAAGGATGTTGCCAGGGTTGGAGGATTTGAGCTATAGGGAGAGGTTGTATAGGCTGGGGCTGTTTTCCCTGGAGTGTCGGAGGCTGAGGGGTGACCTTATAGAGGTTTACAAAATTATGAGGGGCATGGATTGGGTAAATAGACAAAGTCTTTTCCCTGGGGTGGGGGAGTCCAGAACTAGAGGGCATAGGGTGAGAGGGGAAAGATATAAGAGAGACCTAAGAGACAACCTTTTCATGCAGAGGGTGGTACGTATATGGAATGAACTGCCAGAGGATGTGGTGGAAGCTGGTACGATTGCAACATTTAAAAGGCATCTGGATGGGTATATGAATAGGAAGTGTTTGGAGGGATATGGACGAGGTGTTGACAGGTGGGACTAAATTGGGTTGGGATATCTGGTCGGCATGGACAGGTTGGACTGAAGGGTCTGTTTCCATGCTGTAAATCTCTATGACTATGAATTTCCACAAGCTATCTACTCGGAGTGATTCACATTATAATGGCTCACATGATGTAACAGATACTAACTGTTTTTACACACAGTTTATACAAACAATAATCATTACGATCAAGGTGGGTTGTACTAAACTGCATTCTATGGTGTTATTTACTGATTCACGATTTTGGGATCATCATGTAGATTTATCAATTTGTAAAACTGTCAAGTGAATATGATTAGAAATACAAGATGAAATTTAAGGCAACACTCTTAGTGGAAGTATAGGGAGATCTGGATTTCTGTCAGTAAATGTGGATGTGTATCAGTAGTTCTAGACCTTTCCCTCCCAATCCTGAGGCCTGTCTGTTCATTTATCGTTTCCTGAATTACTGATTCAGTTTTTCTGCAGCCTTCCAAATTGTGCTATTGTAGCAGTTGCATTGGTGTTGTGCTCCAGAGAATTTTGTAACCTGAGGAAGTACTTTGGAAGCGCAGTTCCATTTTCACTTTCAAAGAGACAAAGCAATGTGCTTTTCAGTCATGCTGATTGAGGGATAGATATTTGCCAAGATATCAGATAGGATTCCTCTTTCAGGGTAGGACGCAGAGGTTATTATTCACAATTGAGGGCAGATAGGGCCTCTGTTGAATGTTTTATCTGAGATACAATGACAATCTTAGTGCAGCACTGGCTCAGGTCTGCACTGGAGTATATGCCTCATATGTTGAAGAAACTATGGAGTGGGACTTGAACTCGTTAACTGTGGGCCAGAAGTTGAAAATCTATCCACAAGCCACAGCTGACATTTTTGTGGGCTGAGAAATTCTTTCAAGGCTGTCACTTAAGATTTTGCTCAAATCAGGGCCAAATTTAGTTTTAATTTACAGCCAAATATTCTTTTGATCTAATTAAAGACAACCAAACCAACAAGAGTGGAAATCAACAGAAACTGGCATGCCAAAGAAACTCAGCACATGCACACACGTCTCTCTCACATATAGACATACACAAACAGTCATATACACAGTCTCACTGATTCAGCCTAAGGAAATTCGGCATGTCCATAAGGATTCTTTCCAACTTTTAAAGATACACCATGGAAAGCATTCTGCCTGGATGCGTCACGGCTTGGTGTGACAATGTTCTACCCAGGACCGTAAGAAAGTACAGAGAGTTGTGAACACAGCCCAGTCGATCACGCAAGCCACCTTCCATCCATTGATTCCATCTACACTTCTCACTGCCTCGGAAAGGCAGCCAATGTAATTAAAGATCCCTCCCACTCCGGTTATAGTCTCTTCCAACCTCTTCCGTCAGGCAGAAGATACAAAAGTTTAGAACACACGTAGGTTCAAGGACTGTTTCTTCCCCGTTGTTGTTAGACTGCTGAATGGACCTCAAATTTCAAATCTAATGTTGATCTTGCTTTTTGTGCACCTTCTTTGCAGATGTAACTTTGTATTCCTCACTCTGTTCCATCACCCTATAATCTGCCTATACTGTACACACAACAAAACTTTTCACTGTATTTAGGTACATGTGACAATAATAAATCAAATCAAATCTTTTGCATATGAAGACTGAACTGTAAAAAACCCACAATTTATCTTATTACATCTCCTTTACATCTTAAGCCACATACCCAATTACTGATCTGATATACTCATAATCGTATGTTAACAAGGTTTTATTTATTTCCCACAGTATGCAGAGAAGGCATTGTTCTCACCCATCCATGGCCTCCCTCATCCTGCTGATCATGCAGTCTCTGCTGCATCCTTGTCTCCATCAGTTAGCCCCTGGCCTGGCTCTTTGCCATCTACTCATATTTATTTTACTACAAACACTGAACTGAACCCGCATTTAGCCCTCTCAGCTTTAACCCTTTCAGTATTTAGTTGACTGTGAAATGCTTCAGAAGGCTCTAAGGGATGAAAGATGCTATACAAATTTAGATCTTTTCTTTACAACAATAAAAGTGAAGTGTTACATTAAACAAAGTGTTGATTTTGATCTGCATTTGTCAACTTTCCATGCAGAATCATTGAGTCTGATGTTGTAATCTAGTATCAATGAGACGCCAGGGCTAACGTTGCCCTCCCTTCAGTCTCCCATCATCTGATAACAGACAGTACTCATTGTGCAGAAACTCCAGTTTCAGAATGAATTCCTGGCCCGTCCTGAACGTCATTCAGGAACTTTCAGCCTCCATCATGGGTGATTTGTCTGGACTATTAGGGTGAGAACATCTCCCTGTATTGTGCTGCTGTGATAAAGGAGAAACTCACCTCCCCTGTTAACTCAAATAACTGCTTGGTTTGAAGCCAACACTATTGCTTCATAATGGGAAATAGATGAGGGAAGATGACAGAACAACACCCCAGTGGCAAAATGTCTCCCCAAAACAAAGGTGTTAAAAGTTGACGGGAGCTTCATGTCAAACTAACTAGTGCAAAAGGCTGCTCACCTACTTAACACTCTCTGTTAAAAATATCTAGTGTGACTGATGAATACAACTCTTTGCCAAACAGCACAGTCTTTACTGGCCTCCATTCCATCCTGTCATTGGTGTTTACAGCACCCCTATTGCATCCCGTCACTGGTCCTTTCAAGTACCCCATTCCATACCGCCACTGGCCATTACAATGCTCCCATTCCATCCTGTCAATCAACTAGGGAGTAACTGTTTACGTTTTTTTGTGGTACATTGCTATGAAGAGTTTGTTGATCCATCTGAAATCAATTCTGCTTTATGCTTTTTGAAGCGTGCTGAGTTTCCACTTGACCTTTGCTGCCTACACAATTGCTAATATCCTCACAATCTTTCTATTTTCTTTGTGAGAGTATGCGGAATGATCGCTTTAGATGATGGGTTTCTTACAAAAATAACATTGGAACTTCACAATAAAAGACCTTGTGTACATTTGGATTGTTGAGGTCAGCAAATTTTGCACAAAGATAATCCTTTGAAAGCTGAAAGATCTTTGTAGTGTTTCTCCAATGGCCTTCACACTATGATGCTAGATTATTGTGTCCAGCTTTTAGGGAAATGGCTTCAGAGAGTGAGTGAAGATCATGGAGAGTGGGGAGAAATGATTCAGAGATGTCTAGGTCAGATTGATGTGTCTGGTCGATGCAGACGAATTCAACCGAAGCACCTGTTTCCGTGCTGTAGGACTCTCGGACATGAGGGCGAAGAGATTTTAATTATAATGAAAAGTTAGAGCAAGCTTCAATAGAAGAGCAAGGGGAGATCTGATGGAGGTGTTCAGACTTATGACAGGCTTTGGTAAAATATGTGGCAGGTCTGGGGAATGAGAGTTCTTTCAGTGAACTGAAGCAGGCTCGATGGGGTGAATGATCTCATGTAAAAGGATTAGGTCTAAAACATCCAAGAACAAACAAGCACCACTAATAGCTCCTTATGATGTTCTTACAGCGTGGCCAAAGTGACTCAGGGCTGATCAGTTACACTTGAAAGAAATAGCATAACCTGTATTTAATGATTTTGGATGGGGGATAGATGCTGCTCAAGGCACAGAGCACCACTCTCCCACATTCTTTCACAATAGGGCTGTGAAATCTTTTACTCAGTTTAACATCCCAACCAAAGGATGTGCACTGCAATGTGCAAAACCAGTTCTGAGTTCACATTATTCTTTGAATGAAAGAATTGCTGTATTTTTGATCTCAAAGAACAAGTGTCCCAGAAAAGGTTAAACATTCCTTTCTTTACAGAGCAGTCTGCTCATAAGTTCTGAGGAGCTTTGTTACTCAATCAACAAGCGCAGTGAATGTGTGAAGGTTTTGGAATTTGAATATTGAAAATGACCTTTACAAGTTGCAACAGCTCAAATAAACAGCAAGGACGTGATTAAAATGTTGAGAGATCCTTATTGGGTAAACACTTTGAGAAACTATTTCCTCCCAGTGGAGGAAGGGAACATCAGCATCTAGTTTGAGCCACACTTGTCACACAGAGGGTGGTGCAAATCAAGCACTCCAACCTCAGCTTGCCCTTCAAAAGCTGTGGAGAACAGAGTTTTGAGAGACAATGGCAGATCACTACTACATTAAGTGAACGACCAAAGCTGCCTTGTTCAGGAGAGGCCTGTGGCCTTGTACGTTACTGGACCAGCCCAGGCAGTCAGGCAGAGAGCACTATCGGTTTCAGAGACATTGCTGCGTCCATCTCCCATGTAGTGCAAAACGTCAGACACAGCATATACGACCATCAAAGCCACCACAGAACAGATAGTGACCTTCATTAACTGCAACCTCCCATCAACATCTAACGTCGCCAAACATATAGCCTCCAGTGTGCAAGGGAAGCAGACACATTGACTATATGCCAAGGCAGTCCTAAGTGCCTGAGCGTTTCAAGCTCACCACACCTTCTGAACAAACTCTGATGAAACAGAGTTCACAGTCACAGCATTCACAGGAGAGCTGAGCTGGTTTCCCATTCCCTGAACCACAGTAATGACCAAGAGGCATAGCAAGCTCCTTTATGCTTGTTCATGCCTGAGCAACGTTACTGTATCCATAGAAGAATAACAGAGAGTTAATGGGGGTGCTATGGTAGACATGATGTATCTTGGATTTTCAAAAGGTCTTTAGGTGTGAGAAACTACTACAGAGCACACTCATGATTAAAAGGAGAATGTGTAGAATGAGGAGACAAGTAATTGGGTGGAAACCAAGCTGGATACAAAACCGGAAGGAGAGATTCAGGGTAGTCAGATTGTTAAAAGATGAAAAATGATATTCCATAGGCATTGATGCTAGACCCATGAAAAGGTACAGTCCAGAAAGTGGCCATTCAGCCCAATGTATCTGTGCTGACCAAAAAAGAACCAGCCACCCATTCTAATCCCAGTTTCCCATACTTGCTCTGTAACCTTGAAAGTTCCAGCACTTTAGGTGCAGAACCAAGTACCTGTTTAAGAAGTTAAGGATTTCTATTTCCACCATTAAACCAGACAACATGTTCCACCTTAGAATCATAGAATCCTTGTAGTGCAGATAAGGGCTATTCAGCCCCTCAAGCCCACACCAACCCTCTGAAGAGGATCCCACCCAGTCCCTATAACCCTGCCCATTTCCCATGGCTAATCCACCTAGTCTGCACATCCCTGGAACACCAGACAATATAGCATGGCCAATCCACCTAAGCTCCCACTTTTGGACTATGGGAGGAAACCAGAGCATACTGATGCAGACACAGGGAGAATGTACCAACTCCACACAGACAGTCACCCGAGAATGCAATTGAACCCAGAGCTAATCACTATGCCACCCTTATGGATTAAAAGATTTTTTTCTCATGACCCCTCTAATCCTTTTACCAATCACTTTAAACATGTGCCACCCAGTAATTGATCTCTCCACTAGAGGACATGTATATTCTATCTAGGCTCTCATAATTTTATACACTTCAATTTAGTCACCTTTCAGTCTCCTCTGTTCCAGGGAAAACAAATCCAGCCAATCTGATCTTTCCCAATAGCTGCATATTTACAGGACACATATACCATGCAGGAGAAAGTGAGGACTGCAGATGTTGGAGATCAGAGCTTTGCTGGAAAAGCGTAGCAGGTCAGGCAGCATCAAAGGAGCAGGAGAATCGACGTTTCGGGCATAAGCCCTTCTTCAGGAATGAGGAAAGTGTGCCAAGCGGGCTAAGGTAAAAGGTAGGGAGGAGGGACTTGGGGGAGGGGCGCTGGGAATGCGATAGGTGGAAGGAGGTTAAGGTGAGGGTGATAGGCCGGAGAGAGGGTGGGGGCGGAGAGGTCGGGAAAAAGACTGCAGATCAAGAAGGTGGCGCTGAGTCAGAGGGTTGGGACTGAGAAAAGGTGGGAGGAGGGGAAGTGAGGAAGCTGGAGAAATCTGCATTCATCCCTTGTGTTTTCTGAGGGTCCTCCCCCAAGTCCCTCCCCCCTACCTTAGCCTGCTTGGCACACCCTCCTCAATCCTGAAGAAGGGCTTATGCCCGAAACGTCGATTCTCCTGTTCCTTTGATGCTGCCTGACCTGCTGTGCTTTTCCAGCAACATATTTTTAAGCACATATACCATGCAACCAAGCTACCCAAGCATGTCTTAAATTCAACTCACTCACATTAACTTTACCTTGGTTTACTTGCATTAACTTGATTTTACTTGCCTTCATCTAATAAATTTTACAACTATTGTTAAACCTTACTAATACTGAAAAATCCAATTAATGCTTCATACACTTTACAGGAAACTTAAAGCACCTTTCTGCCATGTGAACCTAATTTGCTGCTCATTCAGTTTATGTCTCATCCAGGTGGACTCTCTCGACTGTGCACCCCTTATTGATCTTGCAGTTTCTAAAATCTATCTCTTACATTGAGCTTTTGATGAGTCACTTGCTAGTTTAGCTTCCTACAGTAACTAACACCAATTGAACTAATTACATTCAACTGATTGACAGATAACTGCTACAACCAGTTCCCTGATTATTAAACAAGGTTATTATGATTAGATTAGATTCCCTACACTGTGGAAACAGGCCCTTCGGCCCAACCAGTCCACACCGACCTTCCAAAGAGTAACCCACCCAGATCCTTTTCCCTCTGACTAATGCACCTAACACTATGGGCAATTTAGCATGGCCAATTCACCTGCACATCTTTGAACTGTGGGAGGGAACCGGAGCATCCGGAGGAAACCCACACAGACACAAGGAGAATGTGCAAACTCCACACAGACAGTCATCCAAGGCTAGAATCCAACCTGGGATCCTAGTGCTGAGGGACTGCAGTGCTAACCACTGAGCCACCGTGCCAGTGGCTGTTGGCACTTCATTTGGAACCAGAAATTATACATCAGGTAGATACATGGTAACTATGAATAGGAACACTTTATTAATGATGCTCACACCTCCACAGCTCCACCCCCTAGTCACCTGATAAGCTCTCTTAAAGGGGCAGGCCCTCCAACTAAATATATAATACTCCTCCCCCATTATTTGAAAACTCCTATTAATAAAAATACAACAAATATTAACACACGGAAATTATAACTATTATACAAGCATTGTAGCACATCGTCAGAAATATACACAAAAAAAAGCCAACACTGGCGCAATCAGTTTCTCAGGGTGATGGTGAATCCTCAAAGACTGTCACTGCGTGGCAGGAACCTTTTTTATTGTTGCCTCCCAGGTCTCAGGAAGCTTCTGTTGTTCCGCAGGCATGTCCTTCTCAGATTGGCTGTAGTTGCTCTGTGACACTGCTGATGTCTCCTCCCTGGGTATGGCCAGTCCTGGTTTGGAAACACATCCCAGTCCCATCTCGCCCGGTATTCTGAGGGACATCAGAACCCCCCATCCCGTTGGTTGGTGAGGTGCAGTGACCAGTTGTTACGCATGTCTCCTCTAGACTAGCTCATCCCTAGTCTGTAGTGTGTATGACAAGAGTCCTGTTTAAGCCACCATCACCATTGGGATCCATTTATTCCCAGATGTATAATTCCAGGTTAACACAGTCTCTCTTGTTTGGAATTCCTTTGCCCCTGAGGTGGCACACTAATGTGCAGGATTTGTATGATCCCAATTCCACCTCAATCTCGGAGTCTACATTTGGCCACCAAAAGTAGTCTTTGACTATTGTTCTTTCAACGGGTGAGGAATAACAACTCACATTCTCCACATTAAACAGCCATCTGATACAAACAACTCTCACCACCTGGACAGGTAAGGGCATAATTCTAGGTGGTTACTATGACTGGTCCTCCCTCTCAGCACTAAGCCAACACTCTGCTCAAAACTGGGTCATTCCGAGTAGTGTTCCACTAACACTGGCACCTTGTCACCCTGGGAAAAGTACAGAATTTTCAGGATTCAGTCAGGAACATATTTACTCCCCAGTCGTGGGAACCTTGACAAGGCCTCTGCATTGCTTGTCTGCCTATCGCTATTTCATCTCATGAGTAGACTGACTGAGTTTGTACCCATCTCTGCAGGCATGCTGCTGCCATTGATGGTATTCCAGTATATGGACCACAAATGGTGGTTAGTGCCCTGTGTTCAGTCAGCAACATGAAGTGCCTGCCATAAAAGCAAATGGATGAACATCTTAACTCCGAAGTCAATGTTCAATCTTCTTTCTCGACTTGAGCATAATTCTCCTCCGTCATCGTTAGTGACCTTGATGCGAACATGATGGGCCTTTCCCCTCCATTCAGTAAGATGTACAACAGTATACAGAGTCATAGAGTCATAGAGATGTACAGCACAGAAACAGAACCTTCACTTCAACTCGTCCATGCTGACCAGATCCAAAATTAATCTAGTCCCATTTGATAGCACCTGGCCCACATCCCTCTAAACCCTTCCTATTCACATTCCCATCCAGCCTTTTAAATGTTGTAATTGTACCAACTCCCACCACTTCCTCTGGCAGCTCATTCCATATATGCATCACCCTCTGTGTGAAAAAGTTGGCCCTTAGATTCCTTTTAAATTTTTTCCCTCTCACCTTAAACATATTCCCTCAAGTTTTAGTCTCCCACATCAAAGGGAAAATACCTTGTCTATTCACCCTATCCATGCCCCTCATGATTTTATAAACTTCTATAAGGTCACTGATGCACCAGGGAAAACAGCCCCAGCCTATTCAGCCCCTTCCTATAGCTCAAACCCTCCAAGCCTGGCAACATCCTTGTAAAATCTTTTCTGAACCCTTTCAAGTTTCACAACATCCTCCTTATAGGAGGGAGACTAGAATTGCACACAATACTCCAAAAGTGGCCTAACCAATGTCCTGGTTGCAACATGACCTCCCAACTCCTGTACTCAATGCATTGACCAATAAAGGCAAGCATACAAACCGTCTTCATCTGTCTACCTGCACTCCACAGTCTCTTTGTTCAGCAACACTCTCCAGGACCTTACTGTTAAGTGCATAAGTCCCACCCTGCTTCATAAGGTGAGGTGTCACATGCTGTCTGCTGTGGCAATGTTGGTCAAAATGCGTCAAACACTTCCAAGCTTTTTAAGGCTGACTTCACCTCTATGACATTCCTAGGTCCATTTCCATGATTGCCCTGTTCCCAGCAACTGATGCAGGGGTTTATCATGGTTGCCAGATCAGACACAAACTTGCCATAGTAATTTACAAGTCCCAAGAACGATCTCAGTTGAGACACATTCTCTTTCTCGGGGCCTTCATGATAACCTCTATCTTCCTGAGCGCCTTATATAGACCCTCAACATCGATTACATGGCCCTGGTACTCAATGGAGTCTTTTTAAAAACTTGCATTTCTCTCTTTTCATGCGTAGACCATGTTCCTGCAAGAGTTTTAGGGTTTTTGCTACATTTTTCTAATGCTCCTCTTTGGCGGATCCAGTAACCGAAGTATTGTCCAGATCACACTGAACCCCAGGCCATCCACTTAATATTTGATCCATTGCCCTTTGGAACAGTGCCACTGCTGACATGATACTGAAGGAAAGTCACTTGTAGTGGAAAGGTCTCCTCTGTGTCACTATCCCCATCTGTAGGTAGGTCTGTGACAGATCCATTTTTGAAAATTTCTTTCCCCCAGCCAGTCCACTGAATAGGTCTTCTATGAGTGGCAGGGGGTATTGATCTGCACACAGGGCTGTGTTGACCGTGACCTGAAAGTAATCACAAATCCTCATTGTGTTTCAGGCCAGAGTGATGGGAGTGGCCCATTTGTTGGTGGTTACTGGTTGCAATGCTCCCAAAATCACCAGCAGTTCCTGATCCACCTCCACTTTAGGCTGGCTGGTGTAAGGTACCAGATGTACCTTCAGACTCCCAGGACGAGCCTCTAACTTCAGCTGTAATTTCCCCCAGGGTTCCTTTGAAGATGTCTTTGTATTTGTCCAGCATCTCTTGCAAACTCATGCTTCAGTCCATCAGCCTATTTAACCACACCTCAGGTCAACCTTAACTTTGTCACCAGGAGCATCCACATAATGCAGGGCATTCACCATTAACCATATGAAGTGGCAATTCTTCACACTGGTCTCTTAACCTTGCTTTCACCCGTACATAGCCCTTCAGAGGCACCACTTGTTCTATGTATGGCACGTTTCAATGGTAGTGCCCTCAACCTCTCCCAAAAGACTGCCGCGTCTGCATCCACTTCCATTTTTATGGTCTTCCACTCTGCTTTGGGAAGAATCCAGAAACAGACGGTTTTACCCTGTACTAACAGGCCGGTTAAGTGAAACTTTGCTGACTGTGGATCTTCTGCTCCTTCTGCAGATTCAGCTGACTCCCTGTCTACTCCCTGACTGACACCTTACACCTTGCCCCTCAGGGTTGATTCTTTCTGACTCCCCTTCTCTTGTTTGGGTTGTACCTGTCAATATGACCCACTCACTTACACCTGTGGCACTGGGCTTGTCGAGTCCAACACGCTGCCTCCTTGTGGCCAGTCTTGCCACACTGGTGGCATTCTATTGTTGACTCCACACTCTGCCAAGTTTCCACTACTTGATGCATCCTGGCATTACCAGCCAACTCTGTTCTGTTGCTGGCAGCCGAATCCATCGAGGTATCAATCTAAAAATCTGCCTTGGAATCCAAGTCTCTCTTTGGTCATAGCTTCTCTTGGATAGCTTGCTCCTGACGGTACTTTAGAAAGCAGTATCATGATGTCCTCTGCCCTTCATTTGCCTTTAAGAATGAATTAAAGCATCCCCTCTATAGAGTCCAATTGTCTGACTCTTCATCAAATTTTCCTACCGCCCCAGTTGGCCCACCATATTGCTTTCCTTCAACTCGAATCTTTTAGCTATACAGTCTGAGTTCTCACAGTGAAGATTTCAGTAGCTCCCATGTGTGTACTCTCTTCTTCAGCCATAACACCACACTCGGCCCACTCCCCAGTGAGAATCTTCTTTTCTGATGTCAATTCCCCTCATGATTGCTTCCCTATTCCCACACTGTTTCTGAAGTGTCCTCTGGACAAACAGAAAACACAGTTGCACAGTTTGCGGGTCAGATCCAATTTACATTGCCAGTTGTTATGTTGGTGTTTCCATTGGGAACAGGAATTATAAATCAGGTCGACTATCTAGCACAGTGACCAATATGGCGGAACAACCTCCTTTAGTCTTTTAGTTTCAGTGAGACGTTCAATCAAAATCCTTAATATTTTCAGATTTAATGTTGTGTTTTCTTCTGAAGAAAATACTATGCTTCTATATCGCGTAAAAGATTGGTTCAAAATTTTAATGTTCACTGTATGGGCATTTTGTAAAGAACTGCCTCATGTTGCTTGTTCTTCTGCAGAATTAGCTTCACATCATGAAGTAAATCTCCCTATTAATCAGTTACTGACTGTGTTTTAACTCATTACTCAAATGGAGAGCAGCAGGAATCATTTTACTCTACGTGAGAGTTCATTACAGGACGGTTAAAAGACTACTTGAGGGGCTTTTATGGCATAGTGGTAGCATCACTACCTCTGAGCCAGCACTTCTAGGTTCAAGTCCCACCTGCTCCAGATGTGAGTCATGAAACATCTAAGTAACTTGCTTCACATAACTAAAAGACCGATAGGGAATTGAGAAGTTATCGCCAGCTGTACAGGAGCTGTGAAACTTTCATCATATTGTTTGTGGTGTCTGTAAGCTGGGCTCAGTTTTCAAAAGACTTTTAAAGTTTTAAATACGGCATTTGTAGCAGAGCAGAATCTATAAACAGAGTTGGGCATTTAACCTTGACAAGATGTTTCTTCTATCTGCCTGGAAATCCATCTGTTCCAAAAGCAGATTAAACAATTTATTTGTGGGATTCTACAGAGCACAATGTCGCTACTGCACTTTACAATAGGGATGGCAATTCAGAAATACTTCATTGGGCTTTTAATGATTTGAGCTCTCTTCAGGAAGTGAAAGAGGTTACATAAATGCAATGTTTCATTCTCTCTTTCCTTCCCCACTTGTTTAGTGCGGGCTTCCAGTAGCAGCAGGTTTTTTCCGACATAGTGGGTTAGTAGAATCAGGGTAGGTTATTACATCAATTGGTTATTAGAAACAGTCCGAACTATTAGAGGCCACGTCGGAGACAGGGTAACATATTAACATGGATAGAAGCTTGGCTGACTGGCAACGAAGTAATATCTGCAAGGAGTGGGCTGTCTTATGAGGATAGGTTGCACAGGCTGACCTTGCTTCCACTGGAGTTGAGCAGAGTGAGGGATAATTGATTGCACTGCATAAGATCACGAATAATCTTAACAAGGTAGAGATGGAAAAGGTGTTTTTTTCTTCTGGGTCAGTCCAGAACTAGGAGACACATTTAAGAATAGGGACTGCCTTTTTATGACAGAGATGAGGGGATTTTTTTTTCTCTTTCAGAGAATTATGTGACTTTAGAATTCTCTGCTTCAAAAGATGTTGGAAATAGGGTAATCAAATATACTTTAGGTGGTGGTAGATCGAGTCTTGTTAGGCAAGGGAATTAAAGGATGTTGGGGTAAAAGGGAAGGTGGAATTTGAAACATGAACAGATCCTCCATGATCTTATTGAATGGTGGAACAGGCTTGTGGGGCTGAATAGTGTTCTTCAGCTCCTATTTTCTAAGCTTGTAAGTTAAGTTAATAAATCTGAAATTGAGCATTAGTCTCAGTGACAGCTATGGCAACGATTATTGATATTTGTGAGGAAACCATCTGCTTCACTAAAGCTCTGTTAGGGAAAGAAATCTGTCATCCTTACCTGGTCTAATCCATATTTGACTCCAGACTCAGAGCAATGTAATTGATTCAACTTTAAATGTTTGAGCAAGCCACTCCGTCCAAAGACAATTAAGGAAGGCAACAAATGCTGTCTTGTCAATGATGCCAACACCCCAGGAAAGAATAATAAAGTGTAGAATGGATCGTCAGTCTTATATTGTTATCTCTACTTCCAACATACAAAATGTCAATAGAATTGCAAATTTATCTTCACCCAAGTTATTGTATTAATACCATCATGTTGTAACCTTAACTCCCAGTATAGAATGAGGCATATAATGTTATAATGATGCTGCACGTATAATATTTGATTTGAGGATGTAACGTTTTAAGGAATATGGAAAATGGATTTATTTGTTAGTATCCCTGCCTGTCACACGGGAGACCAGGGTTCAATTCTCCAACAGGGAGGTGTTTAGGATGGCACGGTGGCCCAGTGGTTGGCACTGCTGCCTCACTGCGCCAGGGACCCAGATTCGATTCCAGCCTCAGGCGACTGTCTGTGTGGAGTTTGCACATTCTCCCTGTGACTGTGTGGGTTTCCTCCGGCTGCTCCAGTTTCCTCCCACAGTCCAAAGGTGTGAGGCCAGTTGAATTGGTCATGTTCACAATTTTAGGTACATTAGTCAGTGGGAAATGGGTCTGGGTTGGTTATTGGGCCAAATGGCCTGTATCCACACTGTAGGGAATCTAATCTAAAAGAAAAATTAATCTAGAGTTGCTTCTTAAAAAGTGGTTGTAGAAAAGGACATTGGATTTTTTTTAAAAGCACAACTTTTTTTAGATTAGATTAGATTACTTACAGTGATTAGATTAGATTACTTACAGTGTGGAAACAGGCCCTTCGGCCCAACAAGTCCACACCGACCCGCCGAAGCGTAACCCACCCATACCCCGACATTTACCCCTTTACCTAACACTACGGGCAATTTAGCATGGCCAATTCACCTGACTTGCACATCTTTGGAGTGTGGGAGGAAACCGGAGCACCCGGAGGAAACCCACGCAGACACGGGGAGAATGTGCAAACTCCACACAGTCAGTCGCCTGAGGCGGGAATTGAACCTGGGTCTACAGGCGCTGCGAGGCAGCAGTGCTAACCACTGTGCCACCGTGCCGCCCACCGACTGTGCCACCGTGCCGCCCACAACTTCATAGAAATCACACACCAATGATAACTGCTTGTTTTGCTGGAAATCTCCTGGCTTGGAGTTTGTTGTGGTCTTCAGTAGCAAGTCTTCATCAGACTTGCTGCTGAAGACCACAACAAACTCCAAGCCAGGAAATTTGCAATTCTATTGACATTTTGTATGTTGGAAGTAGAAATAACAATATAAGACTGACGATCCATTCTACACTTTATTATTCTTTCCTGGGGTGTTGGCATCATTGACAAGACAGCATTTGTTGCCTTCCTTAATTGTCTTTGGACGGAGTGGCTTGCTCAAACATTTAAAGTTGAATCAATTCCATCTTCATCAGACTTGCTGAGCTGATCAGTTCCTGATTCAGGATGTGAGGTCAAGGTGAAAGTTTGTTCTTCTGGAAAAGTAGCTGAGAGAATCTCTTCATGTTGTATTTCCTGAGCAAGGTATATCTACCAAGCCTTCAGAGACAACTGTCTAATGGAATGTTTACAGATACCAGACCACTGGATCAGAAGACAATGCAAACATTTCCCACCTCAGCGTTTTCCTCTTCAAAGATTAAAATCCATTGGCCAATGTGTTCTTTTCCAAAAATGCAACTCTGCAGAGAAATCCATTTTACATCCTTTACCTGGTGAGTGTTTGTTGAGGGTGTTTTAAGTATTTGGGGTGATAAGTGTTCATACATCCATAGTAAACACTTTACATATTGGCTGGCTTTGCATTTACATTGAATACATTTTGCGTTATATTAAATCAATAATCTTACATTTATTAAAGGAACCTAAGATTCAAAGTTTTTTATTTTAAACTTGATATTGATAAAATATTCAATTAGCCATCTTGATAACTGGAGCAAAATGGTATCATTGTATTTTTTGGACCCAGGAGTAGTGAGCCTAAAGCAACTGGGTGCGTTTCCAGCTTTGATCATAACAATGGATATGGGATGGGTGCTGGCAGGTGGGACTAGATTGGGTTGGGATATCTGGTCAGCATGGACGGGTTGGACCGAAGAGTCTGTTTCCATGCTGTACATCTCTATGACTCTATGACTCGAAGTGTTCTAATCCTATCATCAGACTTAGTATAGAGGAGCTGTATAGTGTTATAACCCTATCCTAAGTGCCAGCACAAAAGGACACTATGATGTTATAATCCTGTCTCCTGTCCCAGTGTAGAGGGGCTCCATGGTGTTATAATCCTCCCACAGTCCTCCCACATAATCCTATCTCAGTACAAAGGGGCTCTATGGTATTATAACACTGTCTCCTGTCCCAGTGTAGAGGGACTTTATTGTGTTATAACCTTAACTCCAATACCAGTACAGAAGGACTCTTATAGTATTATAACCCTTTCTCTAATACAGAGGAACTCAGTAGTATTATAACCCTCTCTCCAGTCCCAGTACACAGGGACTCTATTGTATTATAACCCTGTCTCCAGTCCCAGTACAGAGTGACTCTATAGTATTATAACCCTGTCTCCAGTCCCAGTACAGTAGGGCTCCATGGTGTTACAACCCAGGTGCAGAGTCTTTAGTCCGGGTGCAGAGGGACTCTATGGTGTTATAATACTACCTGCAATCTAGTGAAATGCAATGGCAGAAACAGCTTGTCATCAATTTACAAGTCACCATGGTACACAATACAGAGTGACTCTATAGTGTTATAACCCTGTCTCCAGTCCCAGTACAGAGTGACTCTATAGTATTATAACCCTGTCTCCAGTCCCAGTACAGTAGGGCTCCATGGTGTTACAACCCAGGTGCAGAGTCTTTAGTCCGGGTGCAGAGGGACTCTATGGTGTTATAATACTACCTGCAATCTAGTGAAATGCAATGGCAGAAACAGCTTGTCATCAATTTACAAGTCACCATGGTACACAATACAGGGTTGATTCTGGGATTGGACCACTAATCTATCTCTGAATTTGGAAATGTTTGGGACAAGGGTTCCTATCTGAGCACACTTTGCTTGTTACAGTGCACCAAGGTGCTTACAGTAATGATACAGCTCTCTGTAGCAAACCGCTACAGTCTGTCACATTCATAACCTGAATTCGCAGAGTTGGGGAAGTATGATGATCCCTGGTCCCTGTCATTTGGGCTGTCCGGCCCAGAGTTGGGGCTGTCCCTCAGCACATCTGCCTCATATTCCAAGCCTCTCTCTGGACACCGTTTGATCTGTTTGAGCTTCACATTGTCCTTGTCGCTGACACAGAACAGGAGCATCGAGACATCCCGGCGGAACTTGGAATTCATTCCAAAGTAGATGATGGGATTGTAGAAGCTGGCAGACTTGGCAAAGAGACTGGCGAGCAGGCTGGTAAGCTTTGGGACATGGTGCCCGCTTGCTGACCACATGGAAATCACTGCATATGGTGACCAGGCTATAATGAATGCGGTGCAGATCACCATGGAAACCTGGAAATGGTGAAACAAGATTAGGTTAAGGAAGAGCAGCCACAGTCTGCCATCAATACTATAATTCCATAACACAGCTCGAGCTGAACTGCACATTCACTGGACCATGCTATGCCCATTCACTGTTAAGCACTCAGCACCATCCTGGCTTGAGCAGACTTATATTGAGTAATGATTGTGCCGCACAATGCCAGGCAATGACCAACTCCAACAAGGGGGAATCTAACCATCACCTCTTGACATTCAAAGGCATTACCATCAGTGAATCCACTACTATCCGCATCCTGAGGGCTTACCATTGCCCAGAAACTGGTGTCACTCTCCCCCAGCCCAGTGTCATTCTCCCCCAGCCCAGTGTCACTCTCCCGCAGTTCAGTGTCACTCTCCCCCCTACCCAGTGTTACTCTCCCCCCAGCCCAGTGTCACTCTCTCCCCTACCCAGTGACACTCTCCCCCCAGCCCAGCGTCACTCTCCCCCCTACCCAGTGTTACTCTCCCCCCTACCCAGTGTCACTCT
>NC_057712.1:40282386-40292290 GCF_004010195.1 Chiloscyllium plagiosum
TCCCCCAGCCCCAGTGTCACTCTTCCCCCACCCCACCCACCCCCCAGCCCAGTGTCACTCTCCCTCAGTATTAGTCTCACCAATGGGAACTAGGTATTTGTTCTTCCATGTAAGATTTGGGATTTAAACTGAACTTAAGCAGCAGGCTGTGCTGTCGGAAAGCTCACCCGAGTTACATCCCTCTCCAGCTTCCTTTGCCGCTCTCCTTGAACCTCTGCTCCTGTTAGCGCCCGGTTTGACTTGACGGTGTTGATGATGGAGATATAAGAGAAGAGCATGATGGACATTGGCAGGAAGAAGCAACAGACAAAGATGGAGACTATGTAGGATTTATAGACAGTGGAGAACACCGCTCTGCCCCAGTCTATCTCACATGTTCCATACATCCGGTCTGTGCCAAAGGAAGAGAGAAGAGAGAGAAACACAGAAAGAGAGATTGAGAAAGACATTAAGATAAAAAGATGGACAAACCAAAAAGGAAATGATAAAGTAAAGTTAATGAAAGAGAAAATGTGGAAAGGTTATGGAAAAGGTTAAGAGGGGAAAGAAATGGGGGAGAGGTAGTTAGATAAAGCTAGAGAATAAGACAAAGAAATAGAGAAAGTGAGAGAGATGGAGATAAACTGAGAGAAAGCACAAGAGAGACAACTAAAGACAGCAAGTACTAGCACTCATATACACTAATGCCTTTCACAACCTCAGAATATCCCACAGTGTTTTATAACCAATCAACCACCTTTTTGAACTGGAGTCATGATTGCAATAGATGAAATTTGGCAACCAATTTTCACACAAGTTTCCATAAATTGCAGGATTATAATGACCAGATCTTTTGTTTTTAATGAGACACACCAGGATTTGAGAATACAAATCAGAACTGAGACACCAGCACAGTACTAAGGGAGTGCCACACAGTCTTTCCAATGAGATATTTAAGCCAGGCCCTGCCTTTGCCCATGGGTGGATATAAAGATCTCATCGCATTATTTTGAAGCAGACCATCAGAATTCTCCCTGGTGTCCAAATGGAGATTTATCCCCAATCAACATCACCAAAGCACATTATCTGATCATTGCTGTCTGTAACTTGCGTGACTCCACTTCAAACAGACTTACATGGATGTTCTGTGGTCAGAAGGGCTGCTAGAGATACACAAGTTTTACTGATTACATGATGCCAGATTTTTTTTAACCCGGATCTAAGTTCTTTGAATCGACCATGATAGGATTTGAATTCATATTTTCACCAGATTAATAGTCCAAACCTACTTGATTTTGTAGGCCTTGGTTCAGCAACTCATCTGAAATACAGCACCTCTAACAGTGCAGCACTCCCTCAGTACAGCACTGGTATATTTATTCTGATTTTTGTTCCCAAATCTTGGACTGTTTCACTTAAAAACAGCTGATCTAGTCATTATCACGGTAGAAAATGCTGAGTGTGAATTGGTTATCAAATTTCACACTAATCTATATGTGCTCAGCTGGAAGCTAGATAACTGGACTCTATTATCTCGACAATACTGTAATGTATAATATTAGCAAAGTAATGGCCACCTTCATTACTTTGTTGCTATGTCTCTAAACACCCAGGGTAGCCAGAATCACCTTGCTACAGCCAATTAGAAAGCAAATGTATTCTTCCTGACCTGATTGGGTGATTTGTTTTCTATCCATCGAGAAGACCTTTCTCACATCTCAGATCACAAATTGCCCAAGATGTTTTATTTTTATAAACACAGTGTGCAACTGTGACTCTCCCATGTGACTGCACCTTACCTGTGTGACTGTGACTCTCCCGTGTGATTGTAACTCACCTGTGCGACTGTGACTCTCCCGTGTGACTGCACTTTACCTGTGTGACTGTGACTCTCCCGTGTGATTGTAACTCACCTGTACGACTGTGACTCTCCCGTGTGACAGCACCTTACTTGTGCGACTGTGACTCTCCCGTGTGACTGCACCTTACCTGTGCGACTGTGACTCTCTGGTGTGACAGCACCTTACTTGTGCAACTGTGACTCTCCCGTGTGACTGCACTTTACCTGTGCGACTGTGACTCTCCCGTGTGATTGTAACTCACCTGTGCGACTGTGACTCTCCCGTGTGACTGCACCTTACCTGTGCGACTGTGACTCTCCCGTGTGACTGCACTTTACCTGTGTGACTGTGACTCTCCCGTGTGATTGTAACTCACCTGTACGACTGTGACTCTCCCATGTGACTGCACCTTACCTGTATGACTGTGACTCTCCCGTGTGATTGCACCTTACCTGTATGACTGTGACTCTCCCGTGTGATTGCACCTTACCTGTGCGACTGTGACTCTCTGGTGTGACTGCACCTTACCTGTGCGACTGTGACTCTCCCGTGTGACTGCACCTTACCTGTATGACTGTTACTCTCCCATGTGACTGCACCTTACCTGTGCGACTGTGACTCTCCGGTGTGACTGCACCTTACCTGTGCGACTGTGACTCTCCCGTGTGACTGTAACTCACTTGTGCGACTGTGACTCTTCCGTGTAACTCACCTGTGTAACTTCCCCATCCGAACAAAGGGGATGCTGACCAGAAGAGAGCAGTCGCCCATATCAGTGTCATCAACAGGTTTATGTTCCGTCTGTTAATATATTGAGCTGCAGAAACATAATAGCAAACATTAAGCTGAGGCCTAGGACAGCTACACCACCTGTATCTAATTCTTGGTATTAGTTTGGTAACAGGGTTCCATCTTTAGTTTAGTGTCTCAGATGTTAATCTATCTCGGATACATTACAACCATCTGTAGAGGATTTCCAAACAGAAGGTCAGGTAGAAAATCTGCTCCAGGGGCCTCTCACCTAGGGACTGTGTGAGGGAAGTATCTTGAATGTCCTAGTCAGTTATTGCCTTTCATCCTATTACCTACTATCCTGCCTTGTTCTATATTTGATCACTTGTTCCTTAACCCTACTATATCCTTCTCTCAGGTTTGTCCCCATTTCCCTTTCAATACCATTTCCCTCTTCATTCCCTTCTGTCCTCCCCATTCTTTCCCACCTTCATCAACCTCTACCAATCTCCATTCCCCTCCCAAATCAACCCCTTCTCCTCACCATTNNNNAACCCTTGTCTCCCATTGGCCCACCCCGTCCCCCCCTTCAGCAATCCTCTCTCTATTCACCCTTCCCCTCATAAACCATATCACCCCATTTCCATTCATTGGGTTTCCCCTTTTCCCTATCAACTATCTCCCTCATTCCTAATCACTCCCTTCTCATGATACTCCTCATCCTCATCAAACTGCTTCCCACTCCATTTCTCTCACCTCATAAACCACCTCCATTCCTCATTCCCTCCTATCCCCTGCCATTCTATCCCACATCCGATATATGAATAAAGGAAAGGCAGTCCACCTTTATAACAAAGATTTTTCTTTGGAAGGGCAGGTTTCTCAACATGAATGGGGGGAATGTGAGTCTGAAACTCACCCTTCTTTCCAGTAGGTGGGTTACCATTGGCAACCCAGCCCTGAGAGATGTACCTTTTAAATAGAACTGCATTTACCTTTGTATGGGTGACAGCCTTTAATATATCTTATTATGCTGATTACCGTGAGGGTGTTAATACTGGACAGACCAAAGAGTAGTGTGAGGAAACCATCAACCTGAAAAGACAAGACTCACAATTAATGAGATCTCACTGTTGCCTGTTATAGATGATGAAGATTAACAATATCCTCAGGGATAGTGTCAGAGTCGTGATCTCAAGGTCATGGTGAATGGATGTGACTAGTGACAGAGTGCACAGAAAAAAGGAGCTTGCACTTTTGTTGTCTATTTCACAACCTCAAGAAATCTTGAGGTGCCTTATAGCCAATGAAGTACTTTTGATATAACATAGAACAGTACAGGCTCTTCAGCCCTCGATGTTGTGCCGACCTTTTATCCTACGCTAAGATCAAACTAACTGACATACCCTTTATTGTACTATCTTCCATGAGCCTATCCAAGAGTCACTTAAATGTCCCTAATGTATCTGATTCTATTACCACTGCTGCCAGTGCATTCCATGCACCCACCACTCTCTGTGTCAAGAACAGACCTCTGACATCTCCCCTAAACCTTTCACAAATCATCTTAAAATTATGATCCCTCGTGACAGCCATTTCCTCCATGGGAAAAGGTCTGTGGCCATCCACTGTATCTATGCCTCTCATCATCTTGTAGACCTCTCTCTAGTCACCTCTCATCCTTCTTTGCTCCATTGAGAAAAGCCCTGGCTCCCTCAACCTTTCTTCATAAGACATGCCCTCCAGTCCAGGCAGCATCCTGGTAAATCCTCAGCACCCTCTCTAAAGCTTGCACATCTTTCTTAAAATGAAGTGACCAGAATTGAATACAATATTCCAATTGTGGCCTAATCAGGGCTCTATAGAGCTGCAACATTACCTCGTGGCTCTTAAACTCAATCCCCCTGCTATCGAAGGCCAACACACCATACCCCTTTTTTGACAACCCTATCAACTTGGGTGACAACTTTGATGGATCTATGGACATGGACATGGATACATAGTTACTATTAGAATGTAGAAAATATAGTGGGCAATTGGAGCACAGCAAGCTCTCAAAAGAACAGCAATCTAGTTGCCACCTGTTTTAGGCATGAAAATTGACAAGGATACAGGAGAGAATATTTTCAGTCTGTTTGAAATAGTGTCATGGTATTTTTACATTCATCTGAAAACACAGAGAGGATTTTGGTATTGTTGTGTAAAGTGATGCATCTGACAGTATAGCACCCTTTCAGTACTGCACCGCAGCATCACAGTCGAGTTTATACTCCCTGGAGTGGAACTCAAACTTGTGACTTTAAGGCTCAGTGTTGAGAGTTCTACAATGGGAAAATGCTCAGACAGAAACTAGTCAGACTACCTTGTCAGTGTGCCTTACCTGACACGTCCATATTGAGGTAATCAGAAACCTATCGTCTCGAAATACATTGAAAATCTCAATAATTCCACGGGAGTATCCAAACAAAGAGATACTGGCATCTGATACAGCCAGGTTAAAGGTTAAACAATCTGTTGCTTGTAGTGTTGTTTTCTGCCTGCACAGCACAAATATCACCACACTGTTTCCAAACCAGGAGAACCAACCTAGAGAAGAAACAGAGAGAAAACAGATCACCAAGTCTCACCTTGAATGATTGCTGCCAAACTGAAGGAGATACTGACCAGGAGGGAAACATATGTGAAGCATTTTTTCACTACTAGATTACACCCCCATCTCCAATAGAATATCACACCTTACAACAGAATACAAATAAGGAAGGCTGCAGCTCCTTTCCCTTAAAAAGAGAAGTCTGAGGCATGACCTGGTAGAAATCTTTGAAGATATGAAAGGTGGACATAGAAATGATTTCACTCATTAGTGAATACAACATCAGTCGTCATGAATACAAACTGGCCATCAATAGGGAGTTCAGGAGGAACTTTTCTTCCCCAGAGAATGATTACAATCACCATTTCGAGTGGTTGAAGGGAATAGTACAGACACATTTCTGGGGGAAGCCAGATAAACGTACAAGGGGGAAAGGAATAGCAAGATACATTAATGGAGTCAGATGAAAAAGAGTGCAAGAAGATTCCTGTGGAGTATAAACCCTAGAATGGACCAATGAGGATGAAGGAAATGTTTCCCTGCTGTACATTCTGTGTGCCATGTGTGATTTGATGTAATCTGTACAATTCTGTATTGATCTTACACAATGTTTGTAAAATATATGCTTCAGCATAGATTGTGAATCAATGCTACATACCGAGAGTCAGCAGGTAAACGCCAATTACAGTCTCCCCGTGTTCTGAGACAGTGGTCTCCTTCGGGTGGAAGCTGCTGTTCTGGCTCCTCCACAGACTATTGGCCATCTTTCCAAGGGCTGTTGTCCAATCTCCACATTGATTAGGTCAAGGGCCTACAACTGACTGCCAGCTATAGTGCAGGAGAGCTTCACTGAGCTCCATTCGACTGAACAGGACAGTCTGAGTGCGAGACCATGAAGGAGAGTGATGCATTTCAGAGAACCAATCCCATGGCTCGATCTTGCTTCTTAATCCAGCCTAACAGCAGCTTTAGAGCTAACCTGCATTTGACGTCAGCCCGTTTAATCTCTCCTCAGGAGAGTTAGTTCAGCAGGGAGGACACAGGGCAGAACAATTTGCTTACAATCATGGTAATGTTGAGGAGATCGCCTTGCAGTGAAGGCAGGGAACTGCATAAATGATTAGGGACAGAGTGACCTCCTGGAGTATTTGCCATCAGAGAGAAATTTCACAAATGTTTAATCTCTTGACATATCCAGGATTTGTTTTCAGTTTTTTTCACTTCTCCAAAGAGATTGCATGGTTTTAGATGGGGATTACATTTATTGCAATTGACAAGTTTCATTTGTCAGGTAACTGTACGTACCTTACTATAAATAAAGGGAAAATTACACTTCATGCTGCATTTGAATGAAACAGACTTTGTAATAAAGGAAATGTGTGTTACAATTTCAAATGCATTCAATGTCAATAAAATATATTTGATCCCAAACCGAAAACATATTATCAGTTCAGAAAAGATTTACAAGAATGTTGCCAGGGTTGGAGGATCTGAGCTATAGGGAGAGGCTGAACAGGCTGGGGCTGTTTTCCCTGGAGCGTCGGAGGCTGAGGGGTGACCTTATAGAGGTTTATAAAATCGTGAGGGGCATGGATAGGATAAATAGACAAAGTCTTTTCCCTGGGGTGGGGGAATCGAGAACTAGAGGCCATAGTTTTAGGGTGAGAGGGGAAAGATATAAGGGGCAACTTTTTCACGCAGAGGGTATATGGAATGAGCTGCCAGAGGAATTGCAACATTTAAGAGGCATTTGGATGGGTATATGAATAGGAAGGGTTTGGAGGGATATGGACCGGGTGCTGGCAGGTGGGACTAGATTGGGCCGGGATATCTGGTCGGCATGGACGGGTTGGACCGAAGGGTCTGTTTCTGTGCTGTACATCTCTATAACTCTATATTATTGTTAAATCAGGGTACTATGTTCTATCTCTTCTAGCCCTACAGCCCTCTAAGAACTCTGTGTTCTTCCAGTTCTGGCTTCTTTATGTATTCCCCCACTTCCATTGCCCCATTGTTGGCATCAATACTTACAGCTGTTTAGATTTTCACACTTGTGATTCTATGTTCCTTTGCCTCTCACCTTCTCCTCACTCCAATCCAATCTCCACTCCCCAGTAGTAAAGTCATTAGACATTGGGGGAAACTATTCACTGGCTGAGGTCATTACTAGCACAGTTTTTTAGCTGTTGGAGGCCATGTAGCACAGTCCTAGTTCATTAGTGCAGGAGGTCTTCAAGGCAGTATCCTCGGCTCAAACCACCTTCAACTGTATTGACTTCCCTCAGCCTTACACTCTGAAGAGGGACTGTTCAATCTAATGCCTTCACTCCCTGCTCTTCTTCTGAACCCCAGCCCAGGGAGTGTGATATGGGAGTGGGGAGACTATTCCCAGTGCTGATATACTTCTCCAGCTCCTGATGAGTGACAGGTTTGGGGCATACCTCATCACCAGCCTGACTTTAAACAACGCTAACTCATAACATCACTAGATTGCCAACAAATCACTTCCTGTCTCCAACCAAACTCTCCTCATCAATTGCCATCATTGGTTATGAATCAGCCATGGGCCTTCACTGTGTAGAGTGGTCCACTCTCCATTATCTAAATGGGAAAATTCTTGATTGCCAGGAAAGCAGATATTATTCCCATAAACTGATATTTTAATTTTAACTGGTAAACAAAAACATTTCAAGAAAAAAATGTATATTTTTTTAAACACACGAGTTCCTGGATTTTCCACTCATTTAATAGTGTCCGGGAAGTTAAGTGATAATCCTTTTGGACTCCAGGACAATCCTGGAGAACTGGCAACCTTACCACAGCAGATAGACTCGACCTACGTTTCAATGGGACAATGGAAGTGGGGGAATACATCCATTTTGACTCCCTTCTTGAGGCATGAATGGAGATGGTATTGGTTTTAAGATGGGTATCAATAACCTTACTGTCGCTACTTAGACCAGGAGAAGCAGCAAAGAGGTGCCACTTTGAAAGGAATCTATCACCGAGTGCCCAACAAGCCTTCCTTCCTGCATCAGGCAGAAGGCGCCTTTAAATATGGGAATTAGGGCCCTGCGACCTTCGCACTTTGTAACTCCACTTAGGGTCCTCAGTCTCCAGAAACGAAAGTTTCATCCCCTAGGCACACGGCTGCCAGCAGAGGACCCAGGAGGAAAATTATGAGATTGTTTAAAGGAACAGGTTTTCTACACTTTTACGTCAAACATTTTTGAGAATAGTTACAAAAATATTGGAGATAGTATGGGTTGTGGGTGGGGAAGCCGTTTGGGGGTTTGAGAATGTGTGTGTAAGTGTGGCGGGGTCAGTGGGAGGCAATTCCTCTTATGCTAAGTAAAGAGGGAGAGGGGGTTTAATCACTTTGACAGAATTAGCTGGAACAGATGGAAATGTTACTACAGGTATCTCTGATCTCCCTGGCTGTATAATCTGGATTACAATACAGTACAAAGAGCTGTACGAACAGCCAGAGGTGCTGGGAGCATTAGCCCAGTCTTATCAAGGGGCAGTGAAAATTTAAATGGGAACACATCATACAGCAGTATATCTGTAATCCCACGTTAAAATCCCTGTAAAAAGAGTGAGCATGCTTGGGTTTGATCATCCAAAGGGAGGTCAATACTCCTTTTAAACACTCAGAAATTCATGTAGAACAGAACAAGTTTGGGCCAATCCTCTTTTATACAGAATCATCAGAGGTCATACTGAACTCTCTGGGGTTCTAGGGAAAAGGCAAGAGCCTGGAGGTGTGGATTATCAGATCAACTATGATCTTATGGAATGGCAGAGCAAACTCAATGGGCTGAATGGCCTACTCTGCTCCTACATCTTACTGTCCTATGGAAGTGAAGTTACTGTTGTTTTTTTTTGAAATGTGGAAACCAATTTACTGATGGTGAGTTCCCTCAAATAACGAAGTGTGACCTGTTCTGTTGCAGGTGTTTTCAGTTGCATGTTCTGTGTTTCCAGGACACTGGGAGGAATTGTTTGAAACAGTAGTGTAAGAGCAGATGGGACCTTGGATTAGTGACTCACCTGCAAGTAGGGAAGGTAAAATGCCAGGTTTTCTGCTCGCAGGAGTGTGCCCAGGAGATGAAGCTTTTATTTTTCAGCAATCCTGAAGAGTTGGCAACCCCTATCTGTGATGGGCGTTGTAGCATAGTGAATCAGCAGCCTCCTTTTATACTCCACCTTCTTCAACGGTTGGGTCCATGGGAAAGGTTGGTGTTAGGACAATGCTTCTGAAGGAGTTCATGTTCATATTCCACTGAGGTCCACCCAATCTGATGATTGGCAGTGTCTGACTGAGAACAACAAATAAAAGTTGCTGGTTCAATGAACAAGTTACATAAATGAACCCAATGTTACTATTTCTCTGAAGAGCACTTCAACATTCAATAACTTGACCAGAGATTTAACAGGTGAGGGTCTGTACTTTAAACAGCAGCTGCTATAGAAATACACTATCCAGAGAATTCACTCCAGATCTTTGCACATCTGAAACACTAAGGGGGAAAGATGTACCTCTCCTTTGTTGGCAATTATGTTAGTTGATTCAGGTGGGGTAAAGGGGCAAGAATTAGACTGGGAGAAGAATGAGGGGATTGGGCAGCTGTTAAAGAGTCCATGAAGAATTCAGGATCAGGTGTTGTGGGTCTGGGGGAGTCGAAGGTGGGAGAGTCAGGGAGGTTTTCAGGCCTGGGTAGATCAGATGGTATGGGTGTTGGTGGGATGGGGGAAAGGT